>NC_057797.1:105094338-105156327 GCF_018294505.1 Triticum aestivum
CGGGCCTCGGGGGCCGGCGATGGGCCTGCCTGGGCCGGCGGCGCGGGGGTGGTGAGGCGCCACGTGGCGCTATGCCACTGGTGCGGGGCGGCATGCGACTTCGTCCGCCCGGGGCGGACGTGTCCGGCGGCGGCGCGAGGAGTTTTTTTAGGGTTAGGAAGGAGGGGATCCTGAATTTCGAGGAGGGGTTTATATATAGAGGTAGAGGGAGCTAGGAGAGTCCAAATGAGGTTCGGTTTTCGGCCACGCGATCATGATCGAACGCTCTAGATGATGGAGAGGGTTTTGGTGGGTTTTGGGCCAAATTGAAGGGGTGTTGGGCTGCAACACACACGAAGCCTTTTCGGTCCCTCTGTTAACCGTTGGAGCATCAAACGAAGTCCAAATGGTACGAAACTTGACAGGCGGTCTACCGGTAGTAAACCAAGGCCGCTTGGCAAGTCTCGGTCCAATCTGGAAACTTTTAATCCCCACACACGAAAGAAGGTAGAAATGACCACCGGGGGAGAACGGAGCGCCGGAATGCAAAAACGGACAACGGGGAAAATGCTCGGATGCATGAGACGAACACGTATGCAAATGCAATGCACATGATGACATGATATGAGATGCATGACAATGACAACAACACACGGAGACAAAAACCCGAACCCGTGAAAATAAAATAACTTAACGCTGGAAACGGCAAGAGTTGGATTACACATTGGGTAAATCATATCCGGGGTGTTACAGGGGCTAGGGTTACACAGAGTTGGTTACAAGGAAGGAGATCTATATATCCGTATTGTCAAGCTTGCCTTCCACGCCAAGGAGAGTCCCATCCGGACACAGGACAAAGTCTTCAATCTTGTATCTTCATAGTCCAATAGTCTGGCCAAAGGATATAATCCGGCTATCCGGATACCCCCTAATCCAGGACTCCCTCAGTTATGTTATGGATGAAGAAACTACTACAAACTTTCTTGCCTGCAATGATAGAAGTGATCTTAAGAAACTATTAGCTAAGCTGGAAGAAAAATCTCTGAATGCTAGAATGAAATGTGATCCTGCTTATGCTACTTCACCTATCTTTATTGCTGATAAGGATTATGATTTCTCTGTCGATCTTGAGTTAATTACTTTGGTTGAATCTGATCCTTTCTATGGCTATGAATCTGAAACTGTTGTGGCACATCTTACTAAATTAAATGATAAAACTACCCTGTTCACTAATGATGAGAAAACTCGCTACTATTATATCCTTAAATTATTTCCGTTCTCATTAAAGGGTGATGCTAAGATATGCTTTAATTCTCTTGATCCTGGTTGTGTGCGTAGTCCCGAGGATATCATTTACTACTTCTCTGCTAAATATTTCCCCGCTCATAAGAAACAAGCTGCTTTAAGGGAAATATATAATTTTGTGCCAATTGAAGAAAAGAGTCTCCCACAAGCTTGGGGAAGGCTTCTCCGATTACTTAATGCTTTGCCTGATCATCCTCTCAAGAAAAATGAAATACTTGATATCTTTTATAATTGACTAACCGATGCTTCCAGAGACCATCTGGATAGTTGTGCTGGTTGTGTTTTCAGGGAAAGAACAGTTGATCAAGCTGAAATTCTATTGAATACTATGTTGACCAATGAAAATAATTGGACACTTCCTGAACCAACTCCTAAGCCAACTCCGAAGAAAAGGGGTATTTTATTTCTCAGTCCTGAAGATATGTAAGAGGCAAAGAAATGTACGAAAGAAAAAGGTATAAAAGCTGAAGATGTTAAGAATTTACCTCCTGTTGACGAAATACATGGTCTTAATTCATCACCTATTGAAGAAACACACGGTCTCGATAACCCGACAGAGGTAGTAAAGGTAAACTCTCTCTATAGATATGATAAAGCTGAAATCCCTCATGTTAAGTTTGCTAGCCAATGTTTGGATGAATTTGATAACTTTATGGTTAAGCAAGAAGATTTTAATGCTTATTTTGGTAGACAACTGAAACGCAATGCTTATATGATTGAACACTTGAGTGATTATATGGCTAGTGTTAAAGGTGAACTTAAACTTATTAGTAAACATGCTTCTAAGGTTACCACTCAAGTAGAACAAGTGCTTAAATCTCAGAATGATTTTCTCAATGAATTAAATAATAAGAAAAATGATAATTCTATTAGAGTTATGACTAGAGGTGGTAAAATGACTCAGGAACCTTTGTATCGTGAGGGCCATCCTAAGAGAATTGAGCAAGATTCTCAGAGAATTAATATTGATGCACCTAGTCCTTCTAAAAGGAAGAAAAATAAAAATGATAGGACTTGCCATGCTTCTAGTGAACCTGTTATCGACACACATGAGAATCCTAATAATATTTCTATCTCTGATACTGAAACACAATCTGGTACTGAACATGAACCTAGTGATAATGTTAATGATGATGTTCATGTTGATGCTCAACCTAGCAATAATAATGATGTAGAAATTGAACCTGGTGTTGATCTTGATAACACACAATCAAAGAATCAATGTTATGATAAGAGAAACTTTTTTGCTAGGAAGCACGGTAAAGAAAGAGAACCATGGGTTCAGAAACCCATGCCTTTTCCTCCTATACCATCCAAGAAAAAGGATGATGAGGATTTTGAGCGCTTTGCTGAAATGATTGGACCTATCTTTTTGCGTATGCGTTTGACCGATATGCTTAAAGTAAATCCTTATGCTAAATATGTGAAAGATATAGTTACTAATAAGGGAAAGATACCGGAAGCTGAAATTTCCACCATGCTTGCTAATTATACTTTTAAGGGTGGAATACCAAAGAAACTTGGAGATCCAGGAGTACCAACTATACCATGCTCCATTAAAAGAAATTATGTTAAAACCACTTTATGTGATCTTGGAGCCGGTGTTAGTATTATGCCTCTCTCTTTATATCGTAGACTTGATTTGAATAAGTTGACACCTACTGAAATATCTTTGCAAATGGCTGATAAATCAACTGCTATACATGTCGGTATTTGCGAGGATGTGCCTGTTGTGGTTGCAAACGTTACTATTTTAACAGACTTTGTTATTCTTGATATTCCCGAGGACGATAGTATGTCTATTATTCTTGGAAGACCCTTTTTGAATACTGCAGGGGTTGTTATTGATTGCACCAAAGGCAATGTCACTTTTCATGTTAATGGTAATGAGCATACGGTACACTTTTCGAGGAAACAACCTCAAGTGCACAATATCAATTCTATTGGAAAAATTCCAACTATTACTATTGGAGGTTTTGAATTTCCTCTTCCTACAGTCAAGAAGAAATATGATATTCTTATTGTTGGGACATGCATATCCCCGTTGAGGTAACCTAGTGTTATTCGAAAATTCTCCGGTTTCATGTTATTTGAAATGAGTTTGTTAACAACCTGATCAACCTTGTTAGTGGATTCCTTTTGATGAACATGAGATGGATGAATTTAGAAAACACAACTCTCTGTACCCTCTTTTTACTTTCTGTTATTTATATTAAATAATGCAAAAATAGTAATTTTTGTCAGTTTTCTGAATTATCCGTGCAATAAAAAATACCTCAAAAATAAAAGTTCTCCAAATGCCTTGAAAATTTAATATGATTTTTTCTGGAATATTTGAGAATATCTGGCACTAAGAACACATCAGGGGGAGCCAGCACCTGGCCACGAGGGTCCAGGGCACACCCTACCCCCTGGGCCCCCCTGCCTCGTGGGCCCGTGGTGGCCCCCCTCCACTCATTCCAGCTACCACACACTCCTTCTTCCTCCCAAAAAAATCACCAACCAGCTCAAGCACGAGTTCTAGTTCATCTTGCTGCCATTTTCGATCTCCTAGATCAAAGCTCCATTCACAAAACTGCTTTGGGGGATTGTTCTTTGGTATGTGACTCCTCCAATGGTCCAATTAGTTTTTGTTCTAATGCTTTATTTATTGCAAATTTTTCCTGCTTAGGTGACCCTGTTCTTAAGCTTGCATGTTAAATTT
Source organism: Triticum aestivum (assembly GCF_018294505.1). Lineage (NCBI taxonomy): Eukaryota > Viridiplantae > Streptophyta > Magnoliopsida > Poales > Poaceae > Triticum > Triticum aestivum. The sequence continues at coordinate 105,098,327 of NC_057797.1, forward strand.
ATATGGTCAAAAGTAGCTTTAATGCATGATATTGCCTCTTGGCACTTGTAGGAGTAGTTGCTATCAATATTGTTGAGTTTGGTTCACTTTTATTTTGAGTTACTAAAAATTTCAGAAATTTTTCAGAGGAAGAAAGATGTTTAGGAAAATGTACCAAGGTGGTTCTTGAAAGAAGCAAGGTCCCAGACCCGCAAATACGTGATGCGGACGATGAACCACCGGGGAGTGCTCAAGTGCGGCCTTGTGAATGGTTGTCAGAAGATTTCATGGTCCAAGCAGGAATCAAAGAGGAATTTGACGCATATGTGCGTAATGATGATCTGGAGAGCTTCGAGGCAGATAAGTGCCGGCAATACCTCTATTTAACTGATTCATTTGTGAGAAGGTTTAAATTTTCATCCTCGCGCAATTCACAAACTGTCCTGTTTGATCTTTATGATAGATCTTATACCATGGATTTAGAGGATTTTAATACTGCCTGCAAACTCCCACAATGGGGTAGTGCTAGTGAACCTAGCAAATCTGAGCTTAGAGATTTTCTTGCCAGTATTACAGTGGGGGAATCTAGAGATGTAACACAAGCCACCATAGGGAGCATTCATTTTCCCGCTATACATTATTTTGCTCTCTTCATAGGAAGGTGCATAAATGGTAAAGATGAAGCATGTCACATGTGTGTACCTGATCTTAGCATTCTCGGGAGTGCTGTTTTAGGAGATAAACAATACAACTTGGGGGCTATTGTTGCACGTAGGTTGCATAATAATTGTATTCATGGAGATTTCTTTGGTGGAATTTATGCAACTCGTATAGCTAACTTTCTTGAGATACCCATATGTGGAGATGATATTGAGTTGCCTCCTTCTTATCTAGATTATGATGCTATGGTTCGTCATCAGTTTCTTGAGAGGAACGACCAGTCCCTCCAGTACCGACTAATCTTTGACAGACGACGCACCTATCACGTCGCTCTCCCTGCTCCCGCTTTCTTTGACTTTCAGGCAAAGGGGAGATATGTTATAACCAGGGAGGAGGCGAAAGAGTATAAGAAGAGGACGGAGACAGCTCGCCTCCAAGCAGCAGCTCATGAGGCAATAGCTGCTGCATCATAGTACGACCCAAACTACAAGTTTGGATATCTGCCAGCCCAACCGTGGTAGTAGACCAACTTAGGCCAAAAGCCTAAGCTTGGGGGAGTACGTACTTCTCACCGACATTACATTCCTATTCACACACTCATGCTAGTTGTCGGTGCTCATACTTTTTCATTGTAATATCCATGCTAGTTTATTTCCCTTTTAATGGTTTCTTCTTGTGTGTTTGATAAACCTTAAGAAAAACAAAAAATTAGTTGTAGCTTTTAGCTAGTTTACTTTTCATGTTGTAGTAGTAATAAGTAAAAGAAAACCCAAAAAGATTTCTCGTTCTTCTTTTGCTTGTTGGGAGCTTTCCCGTGTAAATAATTTTATTTCTTTTCTTTGCGGGTCGAGAGGACAAGACCATAATGAAAATGTTGAGTGGCTCTCATATGCATTATTGTTGATCTAACAAAGAGCCCACATTACCTTGTCTTCTCTCTTGAGTTAAATGCTTGTAGATTCCAGCTTAGTCCAACACACATGTACTATTATTATCCACATCATTCGGTCGTGCAAGTGAAAGGCAATAATGATGATTATATGATGAACTTATTGAGATAAGAAAAGCTCGTATGAACTCGACCTCTCTTGTTTTTGTAAATATGATTAGTTCATCGTTCCTGATTCAGCCTACTACGAAAGAAACATGTTTGCAATGACAATTCGAGATTGTAGTTGCTTATGCCATGTTTAATTAGCTAGGAGTTTATAATGGTTTACCTTGCGTGCCAACATGCTATTAAAATGGTTGTGATGTGGTATGATAGGATGGTATCCTCCTTTGAACAATTCGAGTGGCTTGACTTGGCACATGTTCACGCATGTAGTTGAAACAAAATCAACATAGCCTCTACGATATTTATGTTCATGGTGCATTATATCCTACTCATGCTTGCATTCGGTGTTGATTAATTTTAATGCATGTTGATGACTGTTGTCGCTCTCTAGCTGGTCGCTTCCCAGTATTTTTCTAGCCTTCACTTGCACTAAGAGGGAATACTGCTTGGGCAACCAACTCCATAAACTCCAAAGTTGTTCCATATGAGTCCACCATACCTACCTATATACGGTATCTAGCTGTCGTTCCAAGTTAATTTGTAAACTAGGGTTGTATGCTCGAATAGCTCATGTATCAACTAGGGTTGTATGTATCCTCCATGCTAGACGGGTTATTCTCAAGAGGAGTGGACTCCGCTCCTCACTCACGAGAAAATGGCTGGTCATCAGGATGCCCAGTCCCATGCTTTATGCGAATCAAATAAAAATAACTGCAAACAAAACTCCCCCGGGACTCTTGTTTGTTGGAGGCACTCATTGTTTCGAGCAAGCCATGGATTGATGCTTGTTGGTGGAGGTGGAGTATAAACTTTACCATTCTGTTTGGGAACCGCCTATAATGTGTGTAGCATGGAATATATCGAGATCTCTCGGTTGTTATGTTGACAATGAAAGTATACCGCTCAAAATATTATTCATATCTATTTCAAAACCGAGCTCTGGCACCTCTACAAATCCCTGCTTCCCTCTGCGAAGGGCCTATCTATTTACTTTTTTGCTGAGTCATCATCCTCTTATTAAAAAGCACCAGTTGGAGAGCACCGCTGTCATTTGCATCCATTACTATTAGTTTACATTGAGTATGACTTGACTGGATCTCTTTTACCATGAATTACAATGTCTAGTCAGTCCTTGATCTTTAAAGGTGCTCTGAATTTATGTTTTGCGGTCTCAGAAAGGGCTAGCAAGATACCATCTTGTTATATCATATTATGATTGTTTTGAGAAAGTGTTGTCATCCCAGATTTTTTATTATTGCTCGCTAGTTGATTATGCCATTGATATGAGTAAACATGAGACCTAATTGTTATTGTGAATATGGTTAGTTCATAATCTTTGCTAAAACCTGAATGCTGGCTTTACATATTTACAACAACAAGAGCAAACAGAGTTTGTAAAAGTTTTTCTTTATCATTTTCAGTTTATCAACTGCATTGCTTGAGGACAAGCAAAGGTTTAAGCTTGGGGGAGTTGATACGTCTCCAGCGTATCTACTTTTCCAAACACTCTGGCCCTTGTTTTGGACTCTAACTTGCATGATTTGAATGGAACTAACCCGGACTAACGCTGTTTTCAGCAGAATTGCCATGGTGTTATTTTTGTGCAGAAATAGAATTTATCGGAATGACCTGAAAGTCCACGGAGATTACTTTTGGAATATATAAAAATAATGGAAGAAGAATACACGTCAGGGGGCCCACACCCTTTCCACGAGGGTGGGGGCGCGCCTACCCCTCCTAGGCGCGCCCCCTACCTCGTGGGCCCCCTAACGCTCCACCGACCTCAACTCCAACTCCATATATTCGTGTTCAGGGAGAAAAAAAATTAGAGAGAAGGATTCATCACGTTTTACGATACGGAGCCACCGCCAAGCCCTAAACTATCTCGGGAGGGATGATCTGTAGTCCGTTCGGGGCTCCTGAGAGGGGAATCCATCGCCATCGTCATCACCAACCTTCCTCCATCACCAATTCCATGATGCTCACCGCCATGTGTGAGTAATTGCATTCCAGGCTTGCTGGACGGTGATGGGTTGGATGAGATTTATCATATAATTGAGTTAGTTTTGTTAGGGTTTGATCCCTAGTATCCACTATGATCTAAGATTGATGTTGCGATGACTTTGCTATGCTTAATGCTTGTCACTAGGGCTCGAGTGCCATGATTTCAGATATGAACCCATTATGTTTTCATGAATATATGTGAGTTCTTGATCTATCTTGCAAGTCTATAGTCACCTATTATGTGTTATCATCCGGCAACCCCGAAGTGACAATAATCGGGACCACTCCCGGTGATGACCGTAGTTTCAGGAGTTCATGTATTCACTATGTGTTAATGCTTTGGTCCGGTACTCTATTAAAAGGAGGCCTTAATATCCCTTAGTTTCCAATAGGACCCCGCTGCCACGGGAGGGTAGGACAAAAGATGCCATGCAAGTTCTTTTCCATAAGCGTGTATGACTATATTCGGAATACATGCCTACATTACATTGATGAATTGGAGCTAGTTCTGTGTCACCCTATGTTATAACGGTTGCATGAATAATCGCATCCGGCATAATTCTCCATCACCTTGCTGCAGATATTACTTTGCTACTGAATACCTTGCTGCAGATATTAAGTTTCCAGGTGTGGTTGAATTGACAACTCAGCTGCTAATACTTGAGAATATTCTTTGGCTCCCCTTGTGTCGAATCAATAAATTTGAGTTGAATACTCTACCCTCAAAAACTGTTGCGATCCCCTATACTTGTGGGTTATCAGACGCTGACAAAGGCGCCAACGCAGGCTGCACCTCCAGCATGGCAGCGTTGTAGTGCGCCTACGCCTGCTCCATGGTGAAGCTGACATGCACATGAGGCGCAGGGAGCCGGGACGGTGTCGTCGGAGCCCGTCCCCATCATGGTCTCATCCTCGTCGTCGGAGACCTCGAGCGAGCTGACCGGGAGGGGCTTGTGTTGTTGTGTGGAGTTAGCCGGGTGTGGCTGATGACCCACAAGTATAGGGGATCTATCGTAGTCCTTTCGATAAGTAAGAGTGTCGAACCCAACGAGGAGCAAAAGGAAATGATAAGTGGTTTCCAGCAAGGTATTCGATGCAAGTACTGAAATAAGTGGTAACAGATAGTTTTGTGATAAGATAATTTGTAACGAGCAACAAGTAACAAAAGTAAATAAGGTGCAGCAAGGTGGCCCAGTCCTTTTTGTAGCAAAGGACAAGCCTGGACAAACTCTTATATGATGTAAAGCGCTCCCGAGGACACATGGGAATATCGTCAAGCTAGTTTTCATCATGTTCATATGATTCGCATTCGGTACTTTGATAATTTGGTATGTGGGTGGACCGGTGCTTGGGTGCAACCCTTACTTGGACAAGCATCCCACTCATGATTAACCTCTATTGCAAGCATCCGCAACTACAACAAAACTATTAAGGTAAACCTAACCATAGCATGAAACATATGGATCCAAATCAGCCCCTTACGAAGCAACGCATAAACTAGGGTTTAAGCTTCTGTCACTCTAGCAACCCATCATCTACTTATTACTTCCCAATGCCTTCCTCTAGGCCCAAATAATGGTGAAGTGTCATGTAGTCGACTTTCACATAACACCACTAGAGGAGAGACAACATACATCTCATCAAAATATCGAACGAATACGAAATTCACATGACTACTAATAGCAAGACTTCTCCCATGTCCTCGGGAACAAAAGTAACTACTCACAAAGCATAGACATGTTCATAATCAGAGGGGTATTAATATGCATATAGGATATGAACATATGATCTTCCACCAATTAAACCAACTAGCATCAACTACAAGGAGTAATTAACACTACTAGCAACCTACTAGCACCAATCCCAGACTTGGAGACAAGAATTGGATACAAGAGATGAACTAGGGTTTTGAGATGAGATGGTACTGATGAAGATGTTGATGGAGATTGCCCTCTCCCGATGAGAGGAGCGTTGGTGATGACGATGGCAATGATTTCCCCCTCCGGGAGGGAAGTTTCCCCAGCAGAACAACTCTGCCAGAGCCCTAGATTGGTTCCGCCAAGGTTCCGCCTCGTGGCGGTGAAGTTTCGTCCGAGAAGATGGCTTATGATTTTTTTTCCATCGAAAGACTCCATATAGCAGAAGATGGCCACCGGAGGGCCACTAGGGGGCCCACGAGGTAGGGGCGCGCCGCCCACCCTCGTGGGCAGGGTGTGGCCCCCCTGGTGAAGTTCTTGCTCTTAGTGTTTTTTATATATTTGGAAAATATCTTCCGTGAAGTTTCAGGACTTTTGGAGCTGTGCAGAATAGGTCTCTAATATTTGCTCCTTTTCCAGCCCAGAATCCCAGCTGCCGGCATTCTCCCTCTTTATGTAAACCTTGTAAAATAAGAGAGAATAGGCATAGGTATTGTGACATAATGTGTAATAACAACCCATAATGCAATAAATATTGATATAAAAGCATGATGCAAAATGGATGTTTCAACTCCCCCAAGCTTAGACCTTGCTTGTCCTCAAGCGAAAAGCCGAAATCAAAAAATGTGTCCACATGTTTAGAGATGGAGGTGTCGATAAAAATAAAATACGGACATGAGGGAATCATAATCATTCTTAGAATAGCAACTTATATAATTCTTGTCATATAATCTCTAATGTTAGAGTAATAATTCAATCACAATATCAAGTATGAATCTTAAACTTCATTGAAAACTAACAAACCAAATCTCAGTCATTGAAGCAATTGCAATCTATCATAACATAGGAAAGATTCAATGTATAAGAGCTTTTCAGCAAGTCCACATACTCAACTATCATATAATATTTCACAATTGCTGACACTCACGCAATACTTATGGGTATGGAGTTTTAATCGGACACAGAGAACGATAGGGGCTTATAGTTTTGCCTCCCAACGTTTTACCTCAAGGGTAATGTCAACAGTAATAGTTCATGAAAACTCACATCCAATTAGCCATATATACCAGAATCTTTCCAACATATTGTGCTTGCCAAAGGATAAAATGTAAAAAGGAAGTGAAAATCACCATGACTCTTATGCAATGTAGGAGATAAAAGTAAAAGATATGCCCTTCGCAGAGGGAAGTAGAGGTTGTCATGCGCTTTTATGGTTGGATGCACAAAATCTTAATGCGAAAGAACGTCACTTTATATTGCCACTTGTGATATGAACCTTTATTATGCAGTCTGTCGCTTTTATTACTTCCATATCACACGATCGTATAAAGCTTATTTCCTCCACACCAATCAATCATATATATTCAGAGAGCAATTTTATTGCTTGCACCGATGACAACTTACTTGATGGATCTTACTCAATCCATAGGTAGATATGGTAGACACTTATGGCAAGACTGGTTTAAGGGTATTTGGAAGCACAAGTAGTATCTCTACTTGGTGCAATGAATTTGGCTAGCATGAGGGGGAAAGGAAAGCTCATCATGTTGGAAGATCCAAGACAATATAATTCATCTTAGATGTAAGAAAACATAACCCATTACGTTGTCTTCCTTGTCCAATGTCAACTCTTTAACATGTCATATTTTAATGAGTGCTCACAATCATAAAAGATGTCCAAGATAGTATATTTATATGTGAAGACCTCTCTTTCTTTATTACTTCCTATTAATTGCAACAATGACAAAAACTATGTTTGTCAACCCTCAACAACTTTTATTCATCATACTCTTTCTATGTGAGCTCATTACTCTCCATAAGACTCACATGATCTCTTTGTTTCTTTTTATTTCTTTCTCTTTTCTTTTATTCACTTAGGATCATGGCAAAATAATCAAGCCCTTGACTCAACACTAATGTTTATTATATAGCTCACGGCGATTACATAGAAGGATAATAAAGCAAAACTCACAACTAGATCACACTAAGAACTTTTATTCTACTAGATCAAGATATTACCAAAAGGATCGAACTAAGAAAAAGGGTAAAGATAAAAGTGATGGTGATACGATACTGGGGCGCTCCCCCAAGCTTGGCAGTTGCCAAGTGGAGTGCCCATACCAGATACATTTGAATCTACATTCATACTCATAGTTTTGGTTTTGCAGGTCATAGATTTGAGCTTGAAGGTGCTCGATTTTCTCGTGAAGCTTGAAGATGGTCTCCCCGATGTTGTCGGCATCCAGCTTGTGTTTGTTGGTGAATTCTGCGATCATCATGTGGTTGGAGTTGAGTCCATGCTCCACCATCCCCTGACACTTGAAAACTTGTTGCTCCATTGCTTCGAGCCTCGTCTCCATGCTTCCGGTCCCCTTCGGTCCCTCAGCATCACGAATGTGCAGCAACCCATCACGCATCTCAATGGTTTGAGGCTGTCGCTGCACCTCCGCGAGGTAAGGGTTAATGACCTTCTCGAAGAACTTGTCCTTGGGGGCACTTGGAGACGTCATGATAATCTAGATCTGTCAGAAAAATAGCTCGAAACAAAGACAGGAGATTTTAGCGTGATACGGGAGTCAAAACCCCCGGGAGATTATATAATGAATTTTTACCGACCAAAATACATGTCGTGTACAAAAACAAAGTCCGGAGAGCACACGAGGTGCCCACGAGGTAGGGGGGCGCACCTAGTAGGGTAGGGCGCGCCCTCCACCCTCGTGGAGCCCTCGTGTCCTTCCCGGACTGCTGCTTATTTTTCTATTTTTCTAAATATTCCAAAACGGAGAAATATTGCCTTAAAAACTGTTTTGGAGTCGGTTTACTTACCGTACCACATACCTATTCCTTTTCGGAGTCTGAAACGTTCCGGAAAGTGTCCCTTATGTATTCCTCCGGGGTTAAGGTTTCAATAACATTGGATTCAACATTTATGGGATTACCTGAGATATAGTGTTTGATTCTCTGATTGTTCACCACCTTTGGATTTGTGCCTTCGAAGTTGTTGATTTTTATGGCACCGGAATGGTAGAGCTCCTCGATAACGTAAGGACCTTCCCATTTAGAGAGAAGTTTTCCTGCAAAAAATCTTAAATGAGAGTTGTATAGCAATACATAATCACCTACATTAAACTCACGCTTTTGTATCCTTTTGTCATGCCATCTTTTAACTTTTTCTTTAAACAACTTGGCATTTTCGTAGGCTTGGGTTCTCCATTCATCAAGTGAGCTAATATCAAATATCCTCTTCTCACCGGCAAGTTTAAAATCATAATTAAGTTCTTTAATAGCCGAATAAGCCTTGTGTTCTAGTTCGAGAGGTAAGTGACATGCTTTTCCATAGACCATTTTATACAGAGACATACCCATAGGATTTTTATGTGCAGTTCTATAGGCCCATAATGCATCATCAAGTTTCTTGGACCAATTCTTTCTAGACCTATTAACAGTCTTTTGCAAAATTAATTTGAGTTCTCTATTACTCAATTCTACTTGACCACTAGGCTGAGGGTGATAAGGAGATGCAATTCTATGATTAACATCATATTTAGCAAGCATTTTACGGAAAACACCATGAATAAAATGTGAACCACCATCAGTCATTAAATATCTAGGGACTCCAAATCTTGGAAAAATAACTTCTTTAAGAATTTTAATAGAAGTGTTATGATCATCACTACTAGTTGGAATAGCTTCTACACACTTAGTAACGTAATCAATAGCAACTAAAATATGTGTATAACCATTAGAGGAAGGAAAAGGTCCCATATAGTCAAAGCCCCAAACATCAAATGGTTCAATAACGAGTGAATAATTCATATTTATTGACGTCTACTAATATTACCAATTCTTGGACATTCATCACAAGATAAGACAAACTTACGGGCATCCTTGAAGAGTGTAGGCAAATAAAAACCAGATTGCAGTACCTTATGTGCAGTTCTATCTCCAGCATGGTGTCCTCCATAAGCTTCGGAGTGACACTTGCGTAGGGTATGTTCCTGTTCATTCTCAGGTACACAACATCTAATAACACCATCTACTCCTTTATAAAGATGCGGGTCATCCCAAAAGTAATGCCTTAAATCATAGAAGAACTTTTTCTTTTGCTGGTATGTGAAACTAGGTGGTATAAACTTAGCAACAATGTAATTAGCATAATCAGCATACCATGGAGTAGTATGAGAAGCATTTATGACATTTAATTGCTCATCAGGAAAGCTATCATCAATAGGTAGTGGGTCATCAAACACATTTGCTAACCTAGACAAGTTGTCTGCAACGGGGTTCTCAGCTCCTTTTCTATCAACAATATGCAAATCAAGTTCTTGTAGCAAGAGAACCCATCTAATAAGTCTAGGTTTACCATCTTACTTTTCCATAAGATATTTAATAGCAGCATGATCAGTGTGAATAGTTACTTTAGAATCAACAATATAAGGTCTAAACTTATCACAAGCAAATACAACTGCTAAGAATTGTTTTTCAGTGGTTGCATAATTTCTTTGAGCATTGTCTAGAGTTTTACTAGCATATTGAATAACATTTAGTTTCTTATCAACTCTTTTTCCTAGAACATCACCTACAACATAATCACTAGCATCACACATAATTTCAAAGGGTAAATTCCAATCATGTGGCTGAACAATAGGTGCAGAGATCAATGCTTTCTTAAGTATTTCAAATGCTTCTACACAATCATCATCAAAGAAAAATGGTATATCTTTTTGTAATAAATTAGTCAGAGGCCAAGAAATTTTCGAGAAGTCCTTAATGAACCTCCTATAAAAACGGCATGACCAAGGAAACTTCTTATACCTTTGATGTCCTTGGGACATGGCATCTTTTCAATCGCATCAACCTTGGCTTTATCAACTTCAATACCTCTTTCAGAAACTTTATGCCCCAAGACAATACCTTCATTAACCATAAAGTGGCACTTTTCCCAATTCAAGACAAGATTAGTTTCTTCACATCTCTACAAAACTCGATCAAGGTTGCTCAAGCAATCATCAAAAGAAGATCCATAGACGGAAAAGTCGTCCATGAAAACCTCACAAATCTTTTCACAAAAGTCAGAGAATATAGCCATCATGCATCTTGAAAGGTAGCAGGTGCATTACATAAACCAAAAGGCATATGTCTAAGCAAAAGTACCAAAAGGGCATGTAAAAGTAGTCTTTGATTGATCTTTGGCTGACACAGTCAAAAATGTGTATGTTTGGACAATCTTTCTAGCATTTGATCGATAAAAGGTAAGGGGTAATGATCCTTTTTAGTAGACTTATTTAATTTGCGGAAATCAATTACCATCCTATAACCTGTAATAATTCTTTGAGGAATCAATTCATCTTTATCATTAGGAACAACAGTAATACCTCCCTTCTTAGGGACACAATGGACAGGGCTTACACACTGACTATCAGCAACGGGATAAATTATACCTACCTCAAGGAGCTTTAGTATCTCCTTTCATACCACTTCTTTCATTTTAGGATTCAGTCGGCGTTGATGATCATGAACTGGTTTAGCATCTTCTTCCAAATTAATTTTATGTTGACATAGAGTGGGACTAATGCCCTTAAGATCATCAAGAGTATACCCAATAGAAGCGCGGTGCTTCTTCAGAGTTTTCAATAATCTCTCTTCCTCATGCTCTGAAAGGTTAGCACTAATAATAACAGGATATATCTTTTTCTCATCAAGATAAGCATATTTAAAAGTATCAGGTAACTGTTTAAGCTCAAATACGGGATCACCCTTGGGTGGAGGAGGATCCCCTAGGATTTCAACATGTAAATTGTTTTTCCGAATAGGTTCCTGTTTAAAGAATACTCCATCTAATTCCCTTCTTTCATTCATAAACATATCATTTTCATGGTCTAACAAGTATTGTTCTAAAGGATCACTAGGAGGTACGGAAATAGAAGCAAGACCAACAATTTCATCCTTACTAGGTAATTCTTCTTCACGGTGTTGTCTACTAAATTTAGAAAAATTAAATTCATGAGTCATATCATCTAAACCGATAGTAACAACATCTCTTTTGCAATCTATGGTAGAATTAACAGTATTTAAGAAAGGTCTACCAAATATAATGGGACAAAAGCTATCTTGTGGGGAACCAAGAACAAGAAAATCGGCAGGATATTTAGTTTTCCCACACAAGACATCAACATCTCTAACAATTCCCATTGGTGAAATAGTATCTCTATTGGCAAGTTTAATTGTGACATCAATATCTTCCATCCCAGCAGGTGTAATATCATGCATAACATCTTTGTATAAGGAATATAGTATTGCACTAGCACTAGCACCCATATCACATAAGCCATGATAACAATGATCTCCTATTTTAACAGAAATAACAGGCATGCCTACCACAGGTCTAGGTTTATCTTTATCACGGGGTTTAGCAATTCTAGCAGTTTTATCACAGAAATAAATAACATGCCCATCAATATTATCAGACAAAAGATCTTTAACAATAGCAATATTAGGTTCAACTTTAACTTGCTCAGGAGGTGTATATGTTTTAATATTGCTTTTACGAACCATAGTTGAAGCTTTAGCATGATCCTTTATCCCAACAGGGAAAGGTGGTTTCTCAACATAAGAAGTAGAAACAATAGGATCATTATAAGTGATAGTCTTTTCTTCAACTTTAATAGGTGCAACTACTTTTACTTCTATGGGAGGATGATATTTAAACCAGTTCTCCTTGGGGAGATCAACATAGGCAGCAAAAGATTCACAGAAAGAAGCTACTATCTCAGAGTCAAGTCCATATTTAGTGCTAAATTTACGAAAAATATCGGTATCCATAAAAGTTTTAACACAATCAAAACTAGGTGTCATACCTGACTCCCTACCATTGCCGAGGTCCCAATCTTCAGAGTTGCGTTTAATTCTTTCCAATAAATCCCATTTGAATTCAATAGTCTTCATCATAAAAGAGCCAGCACAAGAAGTATCAAGCATGGTGCGATTGTTACTAGAAAGCCGAGCATAAATTTTTTGAATAATCATTTCTCTTGAGAGCTCATGGCTGGGGCATGAATATAACATTGATTTAAGCCTCCCCCAAGCTTGAGCGACTCTTTCTCCTTCGCGAGGCCAAAAATTATATATATAATTGCGATCATGATGAACAAGATGCATAGGATAAAACTTCTGATAAAATTCCAATTTCAATCGTTTGTAATTCCAAGACCTCATATCATCACATAGCCTATACCATGTCGATGCATATCCCCTCAAAGATAATGGGAAGACCTTCTTAACAACATCTCCGGGTACACCTACAAGCTTAAATAATCCACAAACTTTATCCACATATATCAGATGTTCATCAGGATGTTTTGTTCCATCTCCTAAAAAAGGATTAGCTAGCAGTTTTTCTATCATACCCGAAGGAACTTCAAAGCAAGAATTTTCATTTTTATTTTCATTTTCAGTAGGTTCAGTTTGTTGAGGAGAAACTCTTTGCTCTACTGGTCAAGCTGAAGATACCCCAAACAAGCCCCTCAGAGGATTACCTTCCATGGTAACAAGTGACAGTAAATTTCAGCACACTATATAAATTTATCCTTACCAAATTCCACCTATCAATGGCGCTTCACTCCACGGCAACGGCGCCAGAAAAGAGTCTTGATGACCCACAAGTATAGGGGATCTATCGTAGTCCTTTCGATAAGTAAGAGTGTTGAACCCAACGAGGAGCAGAAGGAAATGATATTGGTCTCCAGCAAGGTATTCTCTGCAAGTACAGAAATAAGTGGTAACAGATAGTTTGTGATAAGATAATTTGTAACGCGCAACAAGTAACAAAACTAAATAAGGTGTAGCAAGGTGGCCCTATCCTTTTCTTAGCAAAGGACAAGCCTGGACAAACTCTTATATGATGTAAAGCGCTCCCGAGGACACATGGGAATATCATCAAGCTAGTTTTCATCATGTTCATATGATTCGCGTTCGGTACTTTGATAATTTGGTATGTGGGTGGACCAGTGCTTGGGTGCTTCCCTTACTTGGACAAGCATCCCACTTATGATTAATCTCTATTGAAAGCACCCGCAACTACAATAAAAGTATTAAGGTAAACCTAACCATAGCATGAAACATATGGATCCAAATCAGCCCCTTACGAAGCAACACATAAACTAGGGTTTAAGCTTCTGTCAGTCTAGCAACCCATCATCTACTTATTACTTCCCAATGCCTTCCTCTAGGCCCAAATAATGGTGAAGTGTCATGTAGTCGACGTTCACATAACACCACTAGAGGAGAGACAACATACATGTCATCAAAATATCGAACGAATACCAAATTCACATGGCTACTAATAGCAAGACTTCTCCCATGTCCTTAGGAACAAAAGTAACTACTCACAAAGCACAAACATGTTCATAATCAGAGGGGTATTAATATGCATATAGGATCTGAACATATGATCTTCCACCAATTAAACCAACTAGCATCAACTACAAGGAGTAATTAACACTACTAGCAACCTACTAGCACCAATCCCGGAGTTGGAGACAAGAATTGGATACAAGATCTGAACTAGGGTTTTGAGATGAGATGGTGCTGATGAAGATGTTGATGGAGATTTCCCTCTCCCGATGAGAGGAGCGTTGGTGATGATGATGGCGATGATTTCCCCCTCTAGAAGGGAAGTTTCCCTGACAGAACAGCCCCGCCAGAGCCCTAGATTGGTTTCGCCAAGGTTCCGCCTCGTGGCGGAAGAGTTTCGTCCGAGAAGATGGCTTATGAGTTTTTCCCATCGAAATACTCCATATAGCAGAAGATGGCCACCGGAGGGCCACCAGGGGCCCACAAGGTAGGGGGCGCGCCCCCACCCTCGTGGGCAGGGTGTGGCCCCCTGGTGAAGTTCTTGCTCTCAGTATTTTTTATATATTTGGAAAACATCTTCCGTGAAGTTTTAGGACTTTTGGAGCTGTGCAGAATAGGTCTCTAATATTTGCTCCTTTTCTAGCCCAGAATCCCAGCTGTCGGCATTCTCCCTCTTTATGTAAACCTTGTAAAATAAGAGAGAATAGGCATAAGTATTGTGACATAATGTGTAATAACAACCCATAATGCAATAAATATGGATATAAAAGCATGATGCAAAATGGACATATCAGTGGCCACCTTTTTATAGCAGATCCCGGTGAGGTGAGGCGTCCGAGTGCGTCAATGAGTGGCGCTGGAGTGAATGTAGTATTTCAAAAAATTTACCTATGATCACGCAAGATCTATCTAGGAGATGCATAGCAACGAGCGGGGAGAGTGTTTCCACGTACCCTCGTAGACCAAAAGTGGAAGCGTTTAGCAACGCGGTTGATGTAGTCGAACGTCTTCGCGATTCAACCAATCCTAGCACCGAACGTATGGCACCTCCGGGTTCAGCACACGTTCAGCATGATGACCTCCCTCGAGCTCTTGATCTAGTTGAGGACGAGGGAGAGTTCCGTCCGCATGATGATGTGGCGACGCTGATGATGAAGTTACCGGTGCAGGGCTTTGCCTAAGCACTACGACGATATGACCGAGATGTGTAACTGTGGAGGGGGGCACCGCACACGGCTAAGAGAAGACTTGGTGTGCCTTTGGGGTGCCCCCTCCCACGTATATAAAGGAGGGGGAAGAGGAGGCCGGCCCAAGGGGGCGCCAAAGGGGGGAGTCCTACTTGGACTCCCTATCCAAGTAGGATTTGCCCCCCCCCCTTCCTATTCCAACTAGGAGAAGGAGGGAAGGAGGAAGAGGGGAGAAGGAAAGAGGGGGTGCCGTCCCCTCCTAGTCCAATTCGGACAAGCCATGGGGGGGGGCTACCCCTTGAGGCCCTTCTCTCCTTTCCACTAAAGCCCATTAAGACCCACTACTTCCTAGAGGGTTCCGGTAACCTCCCGGTACTCCGAAAAATACCCGCAACACTTCAGAACCATTCCGATGTCCGAATATAACCTTCCAATATATCGATCTTTACCTCTCGACCATTTCGAGACTCCTCGTCATGTCCGTGATCTCATCAGGGACTCCGAATAAGCTTCGGTCATCAAATCACATAACTCGTAATACAAATCGTCATTGAATGTTAAGCGTGCGGACCCTACGAGTTCGAGAACTATGTAGACATGAACGAGACACATCTCCGGTTAATAACCAATAGTGGAACCTGGATGCTCATATTGGTTCCTACATATTCTATGAGGATCTTTATCGGTCAAACCGCATAACAACATGCGTTGTTCCCTTATCATCGGTATGTTACTTGCCCGAGATTCAATCATCGGTATCTTCATACCTAGCTCAATCCCGTTACCGGCAAGTCTCTTTACTCGTTCTGTAGTGCATCATCCCATAACTAACTCATTAATCACATTGCTTGCAAGGCTTATAGTGATGTGCGCTACTGAGAGGGCCCAGAGATACCTCTCCGATACACGGAGTGACATATCCTAATCTCGATCTATGCCAACTCAACCAACACCATCGGAGACACCTATAGAGCACCTTTATAATCACCCAGTTATGTTGTGACGTTTGATAACACACAAGGTGTTCCTCCGGTATTCGGGAGTTGCATAATCTCATAGTCAGAGGAACATGTATAAGTCATGATGAAAGCAATAGTAGTAAAACAAAACGATCATTATGATAAGCTAACGGATGGGTCTTGTCCATCACATCATTCTCTAATGATGTGATCCCGTTCATCAAATGAAAACACATGTCTATGGTCAGGAAACTTTAACCATCTTTGATTAACGAGCTAGTCTAGTAGAGGTATACTAGGGACACTCTGTTCGTCTATGTATTCACACATGTACTAAGTTTCCTTCAATACAATTCTAGCATGAATAATAAACATTTATCATGATATAAGTAAATATAAATAACAACTTTATTATTGCCTCTAGTGCATATTTCCTTCAGTCTCCCAGTTGCACTAAGTCAATAATCTAGTTCACATCGCCATGTGATTTAACACCAATAGTTCACATCACCATGTGAACAACACCCAAAAGGTTTACTAGAGTCAATAATCTAGTTCTCATCGCCATGTGATTAACACCCAAAGAGTACTAAGGTGTGATCATGTTTTTCTTGTGAGAGAAGTTTAGTCAACGGGTCCGCCACATTCAAATCCGTATGTATTTTGCAAATATTTCTCATGTATTTTGCTAATTGCTCCCACTTTTAATATGTATCCATATTGAGACTCAGAGTCATCCAGATTAGTGTTAAAGCTTGCATCGACGTAACTCTTTATGATGAACTCTTTATCACCTCCATAACCGAGAAATATTTCCTTATTCCACTAAGGGTAATTTTGACCGTTGTCCAGTGATCCACTCCTGGATCACTAATGTACCCTCTTGCCAAACTCACAGTGAGGTACACAATAGGTCCGGTATACAGCATAGCATATGTCGGTGTCAAAACCGGCGGATCTTGGGTAGGGGGTCCCGAACTATGCGTCTAAGGTGGATGGTAACAGGAGGCAGGGGACACGATGTTTTACCTAGGTTCGGGCCCTCTTGATGGAGGTAAAACCCTACGTCCTGCTCGATTTATTCTTGATGATATGGGTATTACAAGAGTTGATCTACCATGAGATCGGGGAGGCTAAATCCTAGAAGCTAGCCTATGGTATGATTGTATGTTGTCCTACGGACTAAAACCCTCCGGTTTATATAGACACCGAAGGGGGCTTACATAAAGTCGGTTACAATGGAGGAGATATACATATCCGTATTGCCTAGCTTGCCTTCCACGCCAAATAGAGTCCCATCCGGGCACGGGACGAAGTCTTCAATCTTGTATCTTCATAGTCCAACAGTCCGGCCGAAGGATATAATCCGGCTGTCCGGATACCCCCTAATCCAGGACTCCCTCAGTAGCCCCCGAACTAGGCTTCAATGACGATGAGTCCAGCACGCAGTGTTGTCTTCGGCATTGCAAGGCGGGTTCTTCTCCAAATTTCAAATGTTCGTAAGCAGTGTCCGGCCTCATAAACGTTGAACCTCTTGGCTTCTATGCCCAATAAGGGCCATATCCCATGCGCCGAATGAATACGAGGCGCCAGGGCGTTTTTACATTTGCCCCCCTAGCTAGATAAATAAATTGTCTATTAAAGGGATGGGGATTCTTAGATCCGATCCATACCATGCTTCCCCCAGCAAGAATCCAATAGTGCGTGTTTCGGAAAGATCCATTCCAGCATGGCCGACCTCCATAGCTCCTCCTCCCACCCCTAGCCCTAAGCCCGGTGATTGGGAGAGGTGTTCAATCCTACACAGTCGATTAGTCAAACTGCAGACTAAGGGATTTCTCCCTCCGACGTATATGGTGCCCGTCCGAGCCGGTCTCGCCACCTACAATGGCGGGGAGCAAGCAGAGAGCTTCCCAAGCCCCTCTACGGGGGAGCGGGTATGCCTTGTCCCCTATCTATTAAGGGGACTCGGATTTCTGATTCATCCGTTCCTCCACGGGCTCCTGGAGTTTTATGGCCTCCAACTGCATAATTTCACCCCTGCTTCCATCTTACACATCGCCGGCTATGTTGCCCTCTGCGAGTTGTTCCTGGGTTGCGAGGCTCATTTCGAGCTGTGGAAAAGGTTATTTGCCTCATCCCTCGCACACAGAAGGGATCACTTTACCAAGTGGGCGGAGCCGAAATATGGCGCATCGCCGAAACCGGATACCTGTCCGGTACTCCGAAGAAGACGTCCGAAGACTAGCCTTCGGAATGGTTTTATATGGATGACGCCCCCCTTCTGGACCCTGTTCGGCGGGGCCTTCCTGAGTTCAGCAATGCTCCTCTGAAGAAATGCCGAAGTTGCCGCCCACGGAGCCCCTAGGAGGAAGACAATGGAGAAGTCCTTTACCTGATGAACCGGATTAAAGCGCTAGCTCAATCAGGATTGACAGTAATCGAGGTTATGTCAATATGCATAATGCGGGGAGTGCAACCGCTTAAATATCGAGGGCACCCCTTGTGGTGTTTTAACGGGGAAGATGATGTCACCCATTGCGGGCGTAATGGTCTGGACAACGCTGCCGCTTTGGCAAAAATTTTGTCTAGACTGTTCAAGGGAGAGGAAGAGGAGTTCCTTCGCATCAAGCCACGGGATGGATTCTCTATGTACAACCCTCCAAGCTGGGTTTGTTATATCTCCTTACTCCCATTCTTCCCGCATTCTTCATTGTAGGCACTCACCTTGCCATTTTGCGGCAGGAACTGCGAAAAGCCATAAGGGAGGTCAGCACCCCACCTCTAGAACCAGAGGACCCTGACCGGGCTCTCGATCCCGGACTCGAAGAAGATCCAATCATATTTGTGGAGCTGATAGACCGTCAGTTCTATCAACTAAGCTGTGATGACGCCATGGTGGCCATTACGACCGACAATCCCGGACTTCTTCCTGCATCGCATGTAAGAAAAACCCAAAAATCCCAACTCCCAAAAGTAGGACCCCCTTTTTAGACACTTCACCTACCATATACACATGGTGTTTTTACAGGGAAGGCATTCGGGATGCCATGCCGAACCCACAGCAACTCGCCAACAAGAGGCACCGAGGCCGGGCAGGCTAAAAAGGAAGGCGGTCAGGACGGAGATGCCGGCGCAGAGATATAAAAAAACACCGCTCCGTGGTTGTCGTCTTTCTCAAAATGTAACGACGTCCATGTTTCTTTAACAGAAAAACGCTCGCCAGAATATATCTGGCGATGCTGCCGATCATGCTTCCACCACCCGGGCTCCAGGACCAGACATAGAGTCGGAAGCCGACATGGGGCGGACACTGGATGCTCCTCCTACAGAGGATGCAGATAGATTATCCGCTACAAATTCAGAAGTGGAGAGCGCCATGAATCATAGGCGTCGTCGGGCTGTACTCCGTGATGCTTGCTTCTCACCAGAGGCATTTGATGCCTTCAATTCTGGAGAAGCGTACCTCCGTGCCGCTCAAGATGGTCTAGCCAGACCCACGGATCAGTATGTAAAGGATGTACAGGTAAGAAAATCTGACGATTATATGTATCAGTAGCCCTGAGACTTGAAACAGTTAGCAGAACTGATTTAAGGATCATATGATTGTGTAGCTTCTTTCAGAGAAGAATGCTCGACTATCACAGGAGCTAGAGGAATGCAAGACCCAACTTCGGGCCGCTGTTGCGGCATTGAAGGAACCTAAAAATTCCCAGTTGGTAATATTTCTTTTAAAGAATGATAAGTACCATATAGCGTGCGTCATGACTGCAGATCTAACAATAGATATTGCAGACGAATCCAGAGAGAATCCGGAGGACCCGCATGTCGTACGACAGCTAAAGGCTGGCGAACGCGTGCTGACTGAGGTCATGCAGGAGAAAAACAATCTCCAAGACGCCAATACTAAGATGAGCGTGGAACTAAAAGATGTTCATGCCCAGCTTGCGGACTCCGAGAAGGAGAACAAGCGGCTTCGACGTGACATATTCAGTAAGTGCTTGAATGATCCCTTGATAAAGGGAACGACGGAGAAGCCGGCTAACAGAGTTATGTCTGCAGGTATGATGACGGGTCGTCCCGCGGAGGAGATGCCCAGGTCTGCGGGTGATATTCTATCCAAGCTCTCACAACTGCACGAACAAGTTCGGCAGGTGATGCAAGGTGTTGCCCAGGCCTTGTGGCCATCTGTCTCCCTGCTAGAAGGTGTTGGAGAGCTTGTGGAGAAGCTCAAGGGAGCACGGCGGCACCTCCAATTATGGAAGATATTGGCCGGCCGTCAAGGTGCCAGAGAGTCCTGGGCTATGGTGAAGATGCGGTATACCAAGACAGACCCGAATCACATGGCCGAGGTCGGACCTGTGGGGCCCGACGAGAAAGAGATCCCCGTTAGCTTAGTCTATGGGCAAGTAGAATTAGCCACAAAGTATTCCCAACAGGATTGTAGGCTAGACCGCCTGTTGGATGGTATAGAGGAGGAATTTAGTCAGTCTACATGACTATGTAATTAAAATGACATGTATAATGCCTTCTAGACGGATTGTAGATCATTTGTCATGGCGGACCATTTTGCTTCGACCTCGGGACCCGATAGTCCGGAGTGTATCCAAATACCCGCTCAGTTATATAAGAACCGGAGTATGCGTGGAGACCAGGCGTAGGGGTCATTAGTGCTTGAACAGACAAGTGCCCAACTAGTTATGTTATATTACATGGGTAGTAAGAAACATCTTCTAGGGAGAATAGTTCCGTTAAGGGTTCCTTTCCCTGGGTACGCATGCCCTAAGGTGCATGTCCGGACTGCGAGAAAAAACGCAGGAAAAACATCTGGGGGCACATATGGAAAATAAATAAAAATCATCTTTTGTTCACCGATCGAATATTCCCTTAAGAACGCTAGCTTTCGGCTTCACCCAGTCTGAGGTACACATCCGGCTGACCTGGCAGTAACAATCGCAGAGGTGCTCCCTTTATGCCCTAACCGAATTAACAGGAACGTAGGGCATAAATACAAGAGCGAGGCAACCCAGCTTGGCCAGAACTTAAGTCATATCGATGCATATAATGGCGAAAAAAGGTACATGCAGAAGTATAACACATGTGCGGGGCATGAGGCCCAGATAAATAATTAAGCTTCTGTGAAAGAAGCCCCGAGGTATGATGAGCGCGGATAGCACATCTATAATGTGCAAGCGAGGCACAAGTTGGCCCTTGAAGGCCTAGAGAAAGAATAAAAGAAAGAAAGAAAGAAAGAAAGAAAAACAAGACAGATAATGTATATGCAAAAAATGGATAGTGGAAGGGGACGAACATAGAGTCCGGCACTAGGCGTAGAATCTTCGGAGCCTGGCCGCGTTCCATGAGTTCAGGTCGAGTCGATTAGTCGATGCATCCCGCAGTCGGTACGCTCCACCGGTCAGAACTTGGTTAATAATGAAGGGACCTTCCCATTTGGGCTCAAGCTTGTTCTTTTTCTTATCCGGCAGGCGTAGAACCAGTTCGCCAACGTTATAAGTTTTTGCCCGTACTTCTCTACTTTGGTATCTGCGAGCCTGTTGCTGATAAAATGCGGAACGGGCTTTTGCTACATCGCGCTCCTCCTCCAGGGTGTCCAGACTGTCCTGCTGATCGAGCTCGGCTTCTCTTTCTTCATACATGCGCACTCGAGGTGAGTCATGAATTATGTCACAGGGCAAGACTGCCTCTATGCCAGACACCATAAAGAAGGGTGTATATCTGGTACTACGATTCGGCGTGGTCCACAGCCCCCAGAGTACGGAGTCGAGCTCCTCTACCCAGTGCATGTTAGACTCCATTAAGGAACGCACTAATCTGGGTTTAATGCCGCTCATTACTCGCTCAACTTGGACGTTGGTTTGTGGGTGATAGACTGAAGCATAATCGAGCTTGATGCCCATTTTGCTGCACCAGAGTTTTACATCATCAGCCGTGAAGTTCGTGCCATTGTTAGTGATGATGCTGTGGGGGATGCCATAACGGTGTACGACCCCGGATATGAAGTCTATCACCGGTCCGGATTTGGCTGTTTTAACAGGTTTGGCTTCTATCCATTTGGTGAATTTATCTACCATGACCAGTAAGTATTTTTTCTTGTGGGATCCCCCTTTAAGGGGTCCAACCATGTCAAGCCCCCAGACCGCGACAGCCTAGGTAGTGGGGATTGTTTGGAGAGCGGTAGATGGCATGTGGCTTTGGTTTGCAAAAAGCTGGCAACTGGCGCAACGTTGGACCAAGTTCTGTGCGTCTGCCCGGGCCGTCGGCCAATAAAAACCTATACGGAAGGCCTTGCTTACAAGGGCCCGAGCTGTGGCGTGGTGGCCGCCGAGTCTGGCATGAATTTCTGCCAAAAGCTTCCGCCCTTCCTCTTTGGAGATGCACCTTTAAAGTACTCCAGTGGTGCTTTTCTTATATAGCTCTCCCTCATGGACCCTGTAGGCTTTAGATCGCCGCACTATGTAGCGTGCCTCATTCTGGTCCTCGGTGAGTTGTTGTCTAGTTAGGTAGGCCAGGAATGGTTCTGTCCATGGGGCAATGATGGCCATTATTACGTGGGCTGAAGGTTTTATTTCGGTGGCGGAGCCTCCGATTGTGTCAGAGTGTTCGGTATCGGGTATTTTGGCCGGGTCCGGACTATTGTTACCGGTGTCCCCTTCCCATACTACGGATGGCTTGAACAACCTCTCCAAAAAGATGTTGGGGGGACCGCATCACGTTTTGCACCGATGCGGGCGAGGATATCCGCCGCCTGATTGTTTTCTCGAGCCACATGGTGAAATTCAAGCCCCTCGAACCGAGCTGACATTTTTAGGACAGCGTTTCAATAGGCCGCCATTTTCGGATCCTTGGCGTCGAAGTCTCCATTTATTTGGGATATTGGGAGGTTTGAATCCCCACGCACCTTCAGGCGTTGAATGCCCATGGAGACTGCCATCCGAAGACCATGCAACAGAGCTTCGTATTCAGCTGTGTTGTTGGTGTCTGTATACAAGATTTACAGTATGTACTGAACGGTATCTCCGGTTGGGGACGTCAGGATGACGCCAGCCCCTAGACCAGCCAGCATTTTAGAACCGTCGAAGTGCATGATCCAATTGGAGTATGCGCCGTACTCTTTAGGGAGTTCGGCCTCCGTCCATTCGGCGACAAAGTCGGCCAATACTTGCGACTTGATGGCTCGCCGAGGTTTGTATGTTATGTCGAACGAGAGGAGCTCAATGGCCCATTTGGCAATCCGACCTGTAGCGTCGCGGTTGTTTATAATATCATTAAGTGGCACATTCGAGGCTACTGTAATCGAACACTCTTGAAAGTAGTGTCGCAGCTTCCGGGATGCCATGAATACCGCATAGGCTATCTTTTGATAATGTGGGTACCGTGATTTGCATGGAGTGAGGATAGTGGATACATAGTATACTGTCTTTTGAAGAGGGAATTTATGTCCGTCAGCTTCTCGTTCGACGACAAGCACTGCGCTTACAACTTGATGAGTTGCCGCAATGTACAACAGCATTGGTTCGCCGATGTTTGGCGCGACCAGGATTGGGTTGGTTGCCAATATGGCTTTTATTTCTTCCAATCCGGCTGTGGCAGCGTCCGTCCACTTGAAGTGTTCGGTGCACCGAAGGAGGTGATAAAGGGGTAAAGCCTTTTCTCCTAAGCGGGAGATAAAGCGGCTGAGAGCTGCCACACATCCAGTCAGTTTCTGGATTTGTTTGAGGTCCGTTGGGATAGCCAACTGTGACAGAGCTCGGATTTTGGCTGGATTAGCTTCAATCCCTCTACTAGAGACAATGAAGCCCAGGAGCTTTCCGACTGGTACGCCGAAAACGCATTTTTCCGGATTGAGCTTGATGTCTTATGTTCTGAGGTTGTCAAATGTGAGCCTCAAGTCGTCTATTAGAGAGTCGATGTGTTTGGTTTTAATGACCACATCATCTACGTATGCCTCTACTCTTTTGTCGATCCGTTTCTCCAGACAAGTCTGGATCATGCGCTGATATGTTGCACCGACGTTTTTGAGCCCAAAAGGCATTGTGTTGAAATAGAAGGGGCCGTATGGTGTTATAAATGCCGTTGCGGCTTGGTCGAACTCCGCCATCTTGATTTGGTGGTAGCCGGAGTATGCGTCGAGGAAACACAATGACTTATGTCCTGCAGTAGCATCAATAATTTGATCAATGCAGGGGAGGGGGAAGGGATCCTTTGGGCAAGCCTTGTTGATGTCCTTGAAATCGACGCATAGGCGCCAGGATTTGTCCTTCTTTGATACCATCACCAGGTTTGCTAGCCAGTCTGGGTGTTTTATCTCTCTGATGAATCCGGCCTCCAATAACTTGGCTAGTTCCTCTCCCATGGCCTGTCTCTTAGGTTAAGAGAAACACCGAAGAAACTGCTTGACCGGCTTGAATCCCTTTAGGATATTGAGACTATGCTCGACCAGCCTGCGTGGGATTCCTGGCATGTCTGAGGGGTGCCAAGCGAATATGTCCCAATTCTCGCGCAGGAAATCTCGTAGTGCAGCGTCCACGGCAGGGTTTAACTGTGCCCCGATTTAGGCTATTTTTATAGGGTCCGTTGGGTGGACTTGGAATTCGACTATTTCGTTCGCTGGTTTGAAAGAGGTGGACTTGGATCTCTTATCGAGTATTACATCATCCCTGTCCACCGTGGAGCGTAGCGCCGTTAATTCCTCGGCCGAAAAGGCTTCGGATAATGCCTCGAGGGCCAATGCGGCTGTTTTGTTTTCGGCGCGGAGTGCTGTGTCCGGATCACTAGCGAGGGCGATGATTCTGTTGGGCCTGGGCATTTTGAGCTTCATGTACCCATAATGGGGTGTGGCTTGGAAGATCGTGAACGCCTCCCTCCCTAAAAGGGCGTGATATACACTACTGAACGGGGCCACTTGGAATGTAATTTCTACGGACCTATAGTTCTCCGACTGGGGATGATTCCTCTGAAGGTTGTGCTGCTTTGCTCAACGCGGTTCCAGTCTATTTCCATTTTTTGAAGAGTTTCCTCATAGATGATGTTTAATCCCCTGCCGCCGTCCATGAGTACTTTGGTGAGTCAAAAGCCGTCCACAATTGGACTGAGGACCAGTGTAGCTGGTGCTCGGGCAGTTCGGAATTTAGGTTCATCACTGGCATTGAAGGTAATAGTCGTGTCACTCCATGGATTCATTGCTGCCACGTGGCAGATTTTGGCGAGGCTGCGGAGTGTTCGCTTGCGCCTATTGTTAGATGTGAAGGTTTCGAAAACTGTTAATACCATATTGTTATCTGCGGGATGGTGCTCTGTGGTATTCGGGATAAGAAGATCCTCGCCACTTTTGGCCACCTGCCGGAGTATCCAACATGCTCTAAGGCTATGTGTTGATGTGGTATCCGCTGTACTATGAATTTTGCAGGGTCCGTTAAGCCATCCCTCCAGTACGGTTCCATGCCCTGTAGAGGGTTTTTGTTTCTATGCAACTAGCTCGGGTGTCTTATGATAGTGCACCCTTTTACTTCGAACTGGGTGTATATTCGAAGCCGGATTATCCCAAAATTTCATTTTGGTTTTCCAAGCACTTTCCATCGCACAGTGCTTTCGTACTATGGATGCCAAGTCAGCGAAGCGTGATATGTCACGGTGACTTAAGGCGTTAAGGATTCCCTTGTCTGTGCAATTATTGCAGAAAAGTGAGACTGCATCTTCCTCGCGACAGTCCTTAACCTTGTTCATCACAAGGAGGAATCTGGCCCAATAATGATGTACTATTTCATGGGGCTCTTGCCTGATGTGGGAAAGATCGTTTATGTCTGGGTGGGTGGGTGGATTTGAGTCCGAACCCCTACCCGATCTGAGACCCAGGGGCCGAGGAGTTTCCAATCTTGGAAGTTCGGGTTCCGGAGTGCTGCCCGATAAGTCTGGCCCGCTGCCTGATTCTAGGTTTAGGGCTTGGGTGATGTCCTCCCGTAAGAGGGTATCCGGCTCGGAGAGCTCAGGAATCCGTACATAGTTAGTCCTCAAAATAGAGGAAGAATTGCCACATTGTTCCTCCACCACCGCAACATGATGGGTGACCGATGGAGAGTTAATCTCCCTTTGATCGGGTTTAAGCCCAATCCGATCATAGTCCGTAGCGAGTCCCAGGGCAGCGATGCGATCCAAGAGCTCGTTTAGGGAAGAGAGCTCCATTGGATCCATCTGCTCGGTGAATTCCGAGCCGACATGGAGGCTGTTTTCGATGACCCGAGAAGTCATCATCGGTGCAGCGGCCGAACAGGCGGTCGTGACAAAACTACCTAGCCGGAGAGTTTGGCCGACAGCCAGGGCTCCTCCGGCGGTAATGTTGTTTTTAACAATGAGATGAGGCATCCTTCCTTACGGCGACGTCACAGGGGAACTCTCAATGAAAGCACCAATGTCGGTGTCAAAACCGGCGGATCTCGGGTAGGGCGTCCCGAACTGTGCGTCTAAGGCAGATGGTAACAGGAGGCAGGGGACACAATGTTTTACCCAGGTTAGGGCCCTCTTGATGGAGGTAAAACCCTACGTCCTGCTCGATTTATTTTTGATGATATGGGTATTGCAAGAGTTGATCTACCACGAGATCGGGGAGGCTAAACCCTAGAAGCTAGCCTATGGTATGATTGTATGTTGTCCTATGGACTAAAACCCTCCAGTTTATATATACACCAGAGGGGGCTAGGGTTACATAAAGTCGGTTACAAAGGAGGAGATATACATATCCGTATTGCCTAGCTTGCCTTCCACGCCAAATAGAGTCCTATCCGGACACGGGACGAAGTCTTCAATCTTGTATCTTCATAGTCCAACAGTCCGGCCGAAGGATATAATCCAGTTGTCCGGATACCCCCTAATCGAGGACTCCCTCAGCATACTTTATAGAACCTATGACTGAGGCATAGGGAATGACTTTTCATTCTCTTTCTATTTTCTGCCGTGTTCGGGTTTTGAGTCTTTACTCAACTTCACACCTTGCAACACAGGCAAGATCCCCTTCTTTGACTGTTCCATTCTGAACTACTTCAAAATCTTGTGAAGGTATGCACTTATTGAAAAAAGTTATCAAGTTTCTTGATCTATCTCTATAGATCTTGATGCTCAATATGTAAGCAGCTTCACTGAGGTCTTTCTTTGAAAAACTCCTTTCAAACACTCCTTTATGCTTTCCAGAAAATTCTACATCATTTTCGATCAATAATATGTCATTCACATATACTTATCAGAAAGGCTCTAGTGCTCCCACTCACTTTCTTGTAAATACAAGCATCACCGCAAGTCTGTACAAAAATTATATGCTTTGATCAACTCATCAAAGTGTATATTCCAACTCCGAGATGCTTGCACCAGTCCATAGATGGATCGCTGGAGCTTGCACACTTTGTTAGCACCTTTAGGATTGAGAAAAACCTTCTGGTTGCATCATATACAACTCTTCTTTAATAAATCCATTAAGGAATACAATTTTGACATCCATTTGCCGGATTTCATAAAATGCGGCAACTGCTAACATGATTCAGACAGACTTTTAAGTATCGATATGAGTGAGAGAATCTCATCGTAGTCAACACCTTGAACTTGTCGAAAACCTTTTTGCGACAATTCGAGCTTTGTAGATAGTAACACTACTATCAGCGTCCGTCTTCCTCTTGAAGATCCATTTATTCTCAATGGCTCGCCGGTCATCGGGCAAGTCAATCAAAGTCCATACTTTGTTCTCATACATGGATCTCATCTCAGATTTCATGGCCTCAAGCCATTTCGCGGAATCCGGGCTCATCATCGCTTCCTCATAGTTCATAGGTTCGTCATGGTCAAGTAACATGACTTCCAGAACAGGATTACCATACCACCTGATGCGGATCGTACTCTGATTGACCTGCGAGGTTCGGTAGTAACTTGATCTGAAGTTTCATGATCATCATTATGAGCTTCCTCACTAATTGGTGTAGGGATCACTCGAACTGATTTCTGTGATGAACTATTTTCCAATTTGGGAGAAGGTACAATTACCTCATCAAGTTCTACTTTCCTCCCACTCATTTCTTTTGAGAGAAACTCCTTCTAGAAAGGATCCATTCTTAGCAACGAATATCTTGCCTTCGGATCTGTGATAGAAGGTGTACCCAACAGTCTGTTTTGGGTATCCTATGAAGACACATTTCTCCGATTTGGGTTCGAGCTTATCAGGTTGAAGCCTTTTCACATAAGCATCACAACCCCAAACTTTAAGAAACGACAACTTCAGTTTCTTGCCAAACCACAATTCATATGGTGTTGTCTCAACGGATTTAGATGGTGCCCTATTTTAACGTGAATGCAGCTGTCTCTAAAGCATAACCCCAAATCGATAGCGGTAAATCAGTAAGAGACATCATACATTGCACCATATCCAATAAAGTATGGTTACGACGTTTGGACACACCATTACGTTGTGGTGTTCCAGGTGGCGTGAGTTGCGAAACTATTCCACATTGTTTTAAATGAAGACCAAACTCATAACTCAAATATTCACCTCCATGATCAGATCATAGAAACTTTATTTTCTTGTTACAATGATTTTCCACTTCACTCTGAAATTCTTTGAACTTTTCAAATGTTTCAGACTTATGTTTCATCAAGTAGATATACCCATATCTGCTCAAATCATCTATGAAGGTCAGAAAATAACGATACCCACCGCGAGCCACAACACTCATTGAATCACATACATCAGTATGCTTTATTTCCAACAAGTCAGTTGCTCACTCCATTGTTCCGAAGAACGGAGTCTTAGTCATCTTGCCCATGAGGCATGGTTCGCAAGCATCAAGTGATTCATAATCAAGTGATTCCAAAAGCCCATCAGCATGGACTTTCTTCATGCGCTTTACACCAATATGACCTAAACGACAGTGCCACAAATAAGTTGCACTATCATTATTAACTTTGCATCTTTTGGCTTCAATATTATGAATATGTGTATCACTACGATCAAGATTCAACAAAAATAGACCACTCATCAAGGGTGCATGACCATAAAAGATATTACTCATATAAATAGAACAACCATTATTCTCTGATTTAAATGAATACCGCCTCGCATTAAACAAGATCCAGATATAATGTTCATGCTCAACGCTGGCACCAAATAAAAATTATTTAGGTCTAAAACTAATCCCGACGGCACATGTGGAGGTAGCGTGCCGATGACGATCACATCGACTTTGGAACCATTTCCTACGTGCATCGTCACCTTGTCCTTAGCCAATCTTTGTTTAATCCATAGCCCCTGTATCGACTTGCAAATATGAGCAACAACACTAGTATCAAATACCCAGGCGCTACTACGAGCATTAGTAAGGTAACACATCAATAACATGTATATCAAATATACCTTTCACTTTGATATCCTTCTTATCCGCCAAATACTTGGGGCGGTTCCACTTCCAGTGACCAGTCCCTTTGTTGTAGAAGCACTCAGTCTCAGGCTTAGGTCCAAACATGGGCTTCTTAACTTGAGCAACAACTTGCTTGTCATTCTTCTTGAAGTTCCCCTTCTTCCCTTTGCCCTTTTTCTTGAAACTAGTGGTCTTGTTAACTGTCAACACTTGATGCTCCTTCTTGAATTCTACCTCCACAGCCTTTAGCATCGCGAAGAGCTCAGGAATTGTCTTATCCATCCCTTGCATATAATAGTTCATCACGAAGCTTTTGTAGCTTTGTGGCAGTGATTGAAGAACTCTCTCAATGACACTATCATCAGGAAGATTAACTCCGAGTTGAGTCAAGTGGTTGTGGTACCCAGACATTCTGAGTATGTGTTCACTGACAGAACTATTCTCCTCCATCTTGCAGCTATAGAACTTATTGGAGACTTCATATCTCTCAATTTTGGCATTTGCTTGAAATATTAACTTCAACTCCTGGAACATCTCATGTGCTCGATCATGTTCAAAACGTCTTTGAATTCCCGATTCTAAGCCGTAAAGCATGGCACACTGACCTATCCAGTAGTCATCAGCTTTGCTCTGCCAGACATTCATAACGTTTGGAGTTGCTCCTGCAGTGGGTCTTGCACCTAGCGATGCTTCCAGGACGTAATTCTTTTGTGCAGCAATGAGTATAATCCTCAAGTTACGTACCCAGTCCGTGTAATTGCTACCATCTGATACGTCTCCAACGTATCTACAATTTATGAAGTATTCATGCCAATATATTATCATTCTTGGATGTTTTACAATCATTTATAGCAACTTTATATCATTTTTGGGGACTAACCTATTGACCCAGTGCCCAGTGCCAGTTGTTGTTTTTTGCTTGTTTTTTACATCACAGGAAATCAATATCAAATGGCGTCCAAACACTGCGAAACTTTACGGAGATTTTTTTGGACCAAAAGGAACCCAATGGGCCAGAGATGCACCTGGGGGGGTGCCCCGAGGGGGCACAACCCACCAGGGCACGCCAGGGCCCCCTGGCGCGCCCAGGTGGGTTGTGCCTACCTTGGTGGCCTCCCGCACCCCTTCTTTGCACTATAAATTTCCAAATATTTTGAAACCCTTCGGGGTTAACCTAGATCAGAAGTTTCGCTGCTGCAGGGATCCGTAGCCACCGAAAACCAATCTAGACCCGTTCCGGCACCCTGTCGGAGGGGGGAATCATCTCTGGTGGACATCTTCATCAGCCCAGCGGCCACCTTGATGAGGAGGGAGTAGTCCACCCTCGGGGCTGAGGGTTTGTACTAGTAGCTATGTGTTTTAGCTCTCTCTCTCTCTCTCGTGATCTATATCATGGGCTTTGTTAGCATAGATGGATCATATGATGTTTCTCCCCTCTATACTATTGTTGTGATGAATTGAATCTTTACCCTTTGAAGTTTTGTCATGCCAGATTGAGTGTTTAGATTTGAGAACACATGATGTATGTCTTGCGGTATGAATCCTTGAGGTGACATTGGGGTATCTTATTGATTCACTTGATATACGTTATGGCACTCAACTTGCGGATTCCTGCGGTGATATTGGGGTAATCTTGGCATAGGGGTTGATGCACGTTTTTATTATCCTTTCTCTGATAGAAACTTTGGGGTATCCTCGTAGTTCTTTGTGTGGATTGAGTATTATAAATATGAATTTGCTTTGGTGTTATTCTAGTATGAACTCTAGGATAGATCGAGCGGAAACAATAGCTTTGTGTTATTTTAGTATGAACTCTTGAATAGATCAAATGGAAAGAATAGCTTTGAGGTGGCTTCGTACCCTACAAACAATTCCTATCTTTTGTTCTCCGCTATTAGGAACTCGGGAGTGATTCTTTATTATACTTTGAGGGATAATCATATGATCCAACTATGCTAGCACCGTTGGGAGATTGCACTCGTGAAAATGCAGACCCTAGGCTTTGTTTTTAAGCATTGAAATACCATTTTTGTGCCCGTTTACTATTTGATACCTTGCTGTTTTTATTTTTCTAGATTATAAAAATATATTTCTACCATCTGTATTACACTTTTATCACCATCTCTTCGCCGAACTAGTGCACCTATACAATTTGCCATTGTATTGGGTGTGTTGGGGACATAAGAGATTTCTTGTATTTGGTTGCAGGGTCATTTGAGAGAGACCATCTTCATCCTACACCTCTCACGGATTGATAAACCTAGGTCATCCACATGAGGGAAAATTTCTACTGTCCTACAAAACTCTGCGCTTGGAGGCCCAACACGTGTCTACAAGAATAAAGTTGTGTAGTAGACATCACCATCATATTTCAACTTCATTTTCTCTAGGAACGCATTAAAATTCAAAGGAACGGTAGCACATGCCATTGATCTAGAACAACATAGACATGCAAAAACTATCAGGTACTAAGTTCATGATAAATTAAAGTTCAATTAATCATGTTACTTAAGAATTCCCACTAAGATAGATATCCCTCTAGTCATCTAAATGGTCACGTGATCCATATCAACTAAACCATGTCCGATCATCACATGAAATGGAGTAGTTTTCAATGGTGAACATCACTATGTTGATCATGTCTACTATATGATTCACGTTCGACCTTTCAGTCTCAGTGTTCCGAGGCTATATCTGCATGTGCTAGGCTCGTCAAGTTTAACCCGAGTATTCTACACGTGCAAAACTGTCTTGCACCCGTTGTATGTGAACGTAGAGCTTATCACACCCAATCATTACATGGTGTCTCGACACGACTGCTACCTCTTGAGAACTGCGTTGGTTTTCCCTTGAAGAGGAAATGGTGATGCAGCAAAGTAGCGTAAGTATTTCCCTCAGTTTTTGAGAACCAAGGTATCAATCCAGTAGGAGGCCACACGCAAGTCCCTTGTACCTACACAAACAAATAAGAACCTCGCAACCAACACGATAAAGGGGTTGTGAATCCCTTCACGGTCACTTATGAGAGTGATATCTGACAGAGATAATAATGATAAGATAAGTATTTTTGGTATTTTTATGATATAGATTGAAAGTAAAGATTGGAAAGTAAAATAGATCGGAAACTTATATGATGGAAAATAGACCCGGGGGCCATAGGTTTCACTAGTGGCTTCTCTCAAGATAGCATAAGTATTATGGTGGGTGAACAAATTACCGTCGAGCAATTGATAGAAAAGCGAATAATTATGAGAATATCTATGCATGATCATGTATATAGGCATCACGTCCGTGACAAGTAGACCGACTCTTGCCGGCATCTACTACTATTACTCCACACATCGACTGCTATCCAGCATGCATCTAGAGTATTAAGTTCATAATCATAGAGTAACGCCTTAGGTAAGATGACATGATGTAGAGGGATAAACTCAAGCAATATGATATAAACCCCGTCTTTTTATCCTCGATGGCAACAATCCAATACATCTCGTTTCCCTTTCTGTCACTGGGATCGAGCACCGCAAGATTGAACCCAAAGCTAAGCACTTCTCCCATTGCAAGAAAGATCAATCTAGTAGGCCAAACCAAACTGATAATTCGAAGAGACTTGCAAAGATAACCAATCATGCATAAAAGATTTCAGAGAAGAATCAAATATTGTTCATAGATAGACTTGATATAAATTCACAATTCATCGGATCTCGACAAACACACCGCAAAAAGAGTTACATCGAATAGATCTCCAAGAAGATCGAGGAGAAATATTTATTGAGATCCAAAGAGAGAGAAGAAGCCATCTAGCTAATAACTATGGACCCGAAGGTCTGAAGTAAACTACTAACACATCATCGGAGGGGCCATGGAGTTGATGTAGAGGCCCTTCGTGATCAATGCCCCCTCCAGCTGAGCTCCGGAAAAGGCCCTAAGATGGGATCTCTTGGGTACAGAAGGTTGCGGCGGTGGAAATAGGTTTTCGTGGTGCTCCTGGATGTTTTCGGGGTATGTGAACATATATAGGAGGAAGAAGTAGGTCGGTTGAGCCACGAGGGGCCCACGAGGGGGGAGGGTGCGTCCAGGGGGGAGGCGCGCCCCCTGCCTCGTGGACACCTCGTCCGTTTCTTGGCGTCCACTCCAAGTCCTCTGGATCACGTTTGTTCCAAAAATCACGCTCCCAAAGGTTTGATTCTGCTTGGACTCCGTTTGATATTCCTTTTCTGCGAAACACTGAAATAGGCAAAACAGCAATTTGCACTGGGCGTTGGGTTAATAGGTTAGTCCCAAAAATAATATAAAAGTGTAAAATAAAGCCCATTAACATCCAAAACAGATAATATAATAGCATGGAACATTCAAAAATTATAGATACGTTGGAGACGTATCAAGCATCCCCAAGCTTAATTCCTGCTCGTCCTTGAGTAGGAAAATGATAAAAACAGAATTTTTGATGTGGAATGCTTTCTAGCATGTTCTTCAATGTATTTTTCTCTATTGTGGCATGAATGTTCAGACCCGAAAGATTCAAGATAAAGTTTATTGTTGACATAAAAATAGTAATATTCCAAGTATGCTAATGAAGAAATTATGTCTTATCAAAATACCATAGCCAAAGAAAACTTATCCCTACAAAATCATATAGTTTGTCCATGCTTCATTTTCGTCACACAAAATGCTCCCATCATGCACAACCCCGATGACAAGCCAAGCAATTGTTTCATAGTTAGCTTTTTCAAAGTCTTTCAACTTTTACACAACATATGAGCGCGAGCAATCGACATAACACTATGGGTTGAATAGAATATGATGATTGAGGTTGTGTGAGAAGACAAAAAGGGAGAAAGTCTCACATTGACGCGGCTAATCAATGGGCTATGAAGATGCCCACCGATTGATGTCAATGCAAGGAGTAGGGATTGCCATGCAACAGATGCACTCGAGCTATAAATATATGAAAGCTCATCAAAGAGACTAAGTGGGTGTGCATCCAACTTGCTTGCTCACGAAGACCTAGGGCGTTTGAGGAAGCCCATCATTGGAATATACAAGACAAGTTCTATAATGAAAAATTCCCCCTAGTATATGAAAGTGACAAAATAAGAGACTCTCTATCATGAAGATCATGGTGCTACTTTGAAGCACAAGTATGGAAAAAGGATAGTAACATTGTCCCTTCTCTCTTTTTCTCTCATTTTTTTGTTTTGTTTGGGACTTCTTTCCCCTTTTTTATGGCCTCTTTTTTCCGGCCGGAGTATCATCCCGACTTGTGGGGGAATCATAGTCTCCATCATCCTTTCCTCACATGGGACAATTCTCTAATGATGATCATCACACTTTTATTTACATACAACTCAAGAATTACAACTCGATACTTAGAACAAAATATGACTCTATGTGAATGCCTCCGGCGGTGTACCAGGATTGCGATGAATCAAGAGTGACACTTATGAAAAATTAAGCATGGTGGCTTTGCCACAAATACGATGTCAACTACATGATCATGCAAAGCAATATGACAATGATGATGTGTGTCATAATAAATGGAACGGTGGAAAGTTGCATGGCAATATATCTCGGAATGGCTATGGAAATGCCATAATAGTTAGGTATGGTGGATGTTTTGAGGAAGATATAAGGAGGCTTATGTGTGATAGAGCGTATCATATCACGGGGTTTGGATGCACCGGCAAAGTTTGCACCAACTCTCAAGGTGAGAAAGGGCAATGCGCGGTAACGAAGAGGCTAGCAATGATGGAAGGGTGAGAGTGCGTCTAATACATGGACTCGACATTAGTCATAAAGAACTCACATACTTATTGCAAAAATCTACAAGCCATCAAAACCAAGCACTACGCGCATGCTCCTATGGGGATAGATTGGTAGGAAAAGACCATCGCTCGTCCCCGACCGCCACTCATAAGGAAAGCAATCAAAGAACACCTCATGCTTCAAATTTGTCACACAATGTTTACCATACGTGCATGCTACTGGACTTGCCAACTTCAACACAACTATTCATCATTTTCTCTATTACTCAACTAGCACACCTCTAATATTACCACCTTTATATCTCAAAACAACTATCAAGCATCCAACTTCTCTTAGCATTTAAAATTCATAACCAAAGTGAATTACCATGCTTTTCTAAAGGACGCTCAAAAATATATAAGTGAAGCATGAGAGATCAATTAGTTCTACAAAATAAAACCACCGTTGTGCTCTAAAAGATATAAGCGAGGCACTAGAGCAAAAATTATCCAACTCAAAAGATATAAGTGAAGCACATAGACTATTCTAATAAATTCCAATTCATGTGTGTCTCTCCCAAAAGGTGTGTACAGCAAGGATGATTGTGGTAATCTAAAAATCAAAGACTCAAATCATACAAGACGCTCCAAGCAAAACACATATCATGTGGCAAATAAAAATATAGCTCCAAGTAAAGTTACTGATGGACGAAGACGAAAGAGAGGATGCCTTCCGGGCCATCCCCAAGCTTAGGCTTTTGGTTGTCCTTGAATTTTACCTTGGGGTGCCTTGGGCATCCCCAGTCTTAGGCTCTTGCCACTCCTTGTTCCATAATCCATCAAATCTTTACCCAAAACTTGAAAACTTCACAACACAAATCTTAAAAGAAAATCGCGTGAGCTCCGCTAGTAAAAGAAAACAAACCACCACTTCAAGGTACTGTAATGAACTCATTCATTATTTGTATTGGTGTTAAACCTACTGTATTCCAACTTTTCTATGGTTCATAAACTCTATTACTAGCCATAGATTCATCAAAATATGCAAACAACACATGAAAAACAGAATCTGCCAAAAACAGAACAGTCTGTAGTAATCTGTAGGTTTCGAATACTTCTGGAACCCCAAAAATTCTAAAATAAATTTCTGGACGTGGGAAATTTATCTATCAATCGTCGGCA
The DNA here is from genome assembly GCF_018294505.1 of Triticum aestivum. NCBI lineage: Eukaryota > Viridiplantae > Streptophyta > Magnoliopsida > Poales > Poaceae > Triticum > Triticum aestivum. Next base: position 105,134,776 of record NC_057797.1, read on the forward strand.
AAAATAATTAACTAAATAGCATTCTCCAGTAAAAAAATGGCAGAAAATCTCGTGAGCGCTAAAGTTTCTGTCTTTTACAGCAAGATCGCAAAGAATTTCCCCAAGTCTTCCCAAAGGTTCTACTTGGCACAAACACTAATTAAAAGCATAAAACCACATCTAAACAGATGCTAGATGAATTATTTATTACTAAACAGAATCAAAAAGCAGGAAACAAAAATAAAATTGGGTTGCCTCCCAACAAACGCTATCATTTAACGCCCCTAGCTAGGCATTGATAATTTTAATGATGCTCACATGAAACATAGCAATTGGAACACAAAGAGAGCATCATATAGCATGTGAAAAACACATCTAAGTCTAACATACTTCCTATGCATAGGCATATTATAGGCAAACAAATTATCATAGCAAGCAAAAACTAGCATATGCAAGGAAGAGGAAAGAAACAGTACCAATCTCAACATAACGAGAGGTGATTTAGTAACATGAAAATTTCTACAATCATATTTTCCTCTCTCATAATAATTACATGTGGGATCATAAGCAAATTCAAAAAAATATCTATCACATAAAATATCTATAACACGATCCACATGCATGCAAAGTTGACACTCTTCCAAAATAGTGGGATTAACATTAACTAAAGTCAGGACCCCTCCAAACCCACTTTTATCAAAAATTTCATAAGATTGAACATTCTCCAAATATGTGGGATCTAAAGTTGACACTCTTCCAAACCCACTTTCAATATTACAAACATTATTATCAATCTTATATTCATCATGGGGCTTAAATAAATTTTCAAAATCATAAGAAGAATCACCCCAATCATGATCATTGCAACAAATAGTAGTCATAGCAAAACTAGCATCCCCAAGCTTGAGGTTTTGCATATCATTAACACAATTGGAATTAAGAGAATTTATAATAACATCATTGCAATCATGCTTTTTATCAAAGGAACTATCAAGTATGGGCACAATAGCAACGATCACATGTTTAACATAAGGAAATATAGCAAATTCATCTCCACAAATATTGGCATCATGGCCACCAGAATAGCAAGCATCATGTTCATCAAGGGATATTTTAATCAAATCATTGGAATCATCATTATCTATAGATTCATGCATATCATTATTTTCTTCCAAAGCAACGGTCATTCTCTCAATAAATTATTTGATATAGACATTATGAGCATAGTTTTCATAGCAATACTTAAGTATGTCAAAATTTTCAGATTCGTAGAGAGTAGTATCATACTTTTCAATCAAAGAAGCAACTTCATAAGCACCCTTAAAAGCAACAAATTCTTCAATTTATTCGATATCATAATAACTATAAACACCCTTTGCATAAGAAGATAAGATTTCATTTTCATTAAACTCACATAGGTAGGGGAGGTGTTTTTAGGGTTCTTAGAGCAACAAGTAAAATTGCAAATTTCACAAAGATTCCAAGCATAACATAGCAATTTGTTTATTTCATCCCATAAGAGTCTCCCTTTTTCAGACAAATGGTGACACACAAAATGAGCATGCTCATCTAAAGATTTCCCATCAACTAGGCTAATTGGGGTTTCAGCACAAGCGCATAAGGATCGAAGATGATCCAAGTAAAAACTTTAAGTGGATCCATATCAATAGATTTTTAGCAAGCAAAGATGCAATCAAATATAAGGCACATGGAAACACAAATAAATATACATAACGGAAGAAGGCGAATGGAAAAAGGGCGAATAGAATGGCAAAGGTGAAGTGGGGGAGAGGAAAATGAGAGGCAAATGGCAAATAATGTAATGCGAGGGATAAGAGTTTGTGATAGGTACTTGGTATGTCTTGACTTGTGCATAGATTCCCCGACAACGGTGCCAGAAATCCTTCTTGCTACCTCTTGAGCACTGCGTTGGTTTTCTCTTGATGAGGAAAGGGTGATGCAGCAAAGTAGCGTACGTATTTCCCTCAGGTTTTGAGAACCAAGGAATCAATCCAGTAGGAGGCCACACGCAAGTCCCTCATACCTACACAAACAAATAAGAACCTCGCAACCAACGCGGTAAAGGGGTTGTCAATCCCTTCATGTCACTTACGAGAGTGAGATATGATAGAGATAATAATTATAGGATAAATATTTTTGGTGTTGTTATGATATAGATTGAAAGTAAATATGGCAAAGTAAAATAGATTGGAAACTTATATGATGGAAATGAGACCCAGGGGCCATAGGTTTCACTAATGGCTTCTCTCAAGATAGTATAAGTATTATGGTGGGTGAACGAATTACTATCGAGCAATTGATAGAAAAGCGAATAATTATGAGAATATCTAGGCATGATCATGTATATAGGCATCACGTCCGTGACAAGTAGACCGACTCCTGCCTACATCTACTACTATTACTCCACACATCGACCGCTATCCAGCATGCATCTAGAGTATTAAGTTCATAAGGACAGAGTAACGCCTTAGGTAAGATGACATGATGTAGAGGGATAAGCTCAAGCAATATGATATAAACCCCATCTTTTTATCCTCGATGGCAACAATACAATATTTGTCGTTTCCCTTTCTGTCACTGGGATCTATCACCACAAGATTGAACCCAAAGTTAAGCACTTCTCCCATTGCAAGAAAGATCAATCTAGTAGGCCAACCAAACTGATAATTCAAAGAGACTTGCAAAGATAACCAATCATGCATAAAAGATTTCAGAGAAGAATCAAATATTGTTCATAGATAGACTTGATCATAAACCCACAATTCATCGGATCTCGACAAACACACCGCAAAAAGAGTTACATCGAATAGATCTCCAAGAAGATCGAGGAGAACTTTGTATTGAGATCCAAAGAGAGAGAAGAAGCAATCTAGCTAATAACTATGGACCCGAAGGTCTGAAGTAAAATACTCACACATAATCGGAGGGGCCATGAAGTTGATGTAGAGGCCCTCCGTGATCAATGCCCCCTCCGGCGGAGCTTCGGAAAAGGCCCCAAGATGGGATCTCTTGGGTATAGAAGGCTGCAGCGGTGGAAATAGGGTTCCGTGGTGCTCCTAGATGTTTTCAGGGTATGTGAACATATATAGGAGGAAGAAGAAGGTTGGCTGAGCCACGAGGGGCCCACGAGGAGGAGGGCGTGCCCAGGGGGGTAGGCGCGTGCCTTGCCTCATGGACACCTCGTCCGTTTCTTGATGTCCACTCCAAGTCCTCTGGATCACGTTTGTTCCAAAAATCACGCTCCCGATGGTTTCATTTTGTTTGGACTTCGTTTGATATTCCTTTTCTGCGAAACACTGAAATAGGCAAAAAAACAGCAATTTGCACTGGGCCTTGGGTTAATAGGTTAGTCCCAAAAATGATATAAAAGTGTAAAATAAAACCCATTAACATCCAAAACAGATAATATAATAGCATGGAACAATAAAAAATTATAGATACGTTGGAGACGTATCAACGACGAACTATAGCAATGGTGCATACACAGGGAGAACACTTGTACCTTGAAATTTAGTGAGGGGTCATCTTATAATGCTACCGCCGTACTAAGCAAAATAAGATGCATAAAAGATAAACATCACATGCAATCAAAATAAGTGATATGATATGATATGGCCATCATCATCTTGTGCCTTTGATCTCCATCTCCAAAGCACCATCATGATCTCCATCGTCACTGGCTTGATACCTTGATCTCCATTGTAGCATCATTGTCGTCTCGCCAACTATTGCTTCCATGACTATTGAGGGAGTCCTGGACTAAGGGGTCCTCGGGCGTCCGGCCTGTTATCCATGGGCCGAACTGATGAATTGTGAAGACATGAAGGCCGAAGACCGTACCCGTATCCGGATTGGATTCTACTTGGCGTGGAGGGCAAGCTTGGCGACCGACTATTAAGATTCCTTCTTATGTAACCGAATCTATGTAACCCTAGACCCCCCCCCCTGGCGTCTATATAAACTGGAGGGGTTAGTCCGGAAAGGATATACTCATTACCATAGTCATACAGGTTAGACTTCTAGGGTTTAGACATTACGATCTCGTGGTAGATCAACTCTTGTAACACTCATATTCATCAAGATCAATCAAGCATGACGTAGGGTAGTACCTCCATAGAGAGGGCCCGAACCTGGGTAAACATCGTGTCCCTCGTCTCTTGTTACCATCGATCCTAGACGCATAGTTCGGGACCCCCTACCCGAGATCCGCCGGTTTTGACACCGACATTGGTGCTTTCATTGACAGTTCCACTGTGCCGTCGATGAAAGGCTCGATGGCTCACCTTGCCCTTAAAGACAACATCACCTCTGGGGGAGCTCTGGCCCCAGGCCAAACCCTCCGGTTGGGCGGCTTTACTATGATCGCCCGTTCGACCATCGATCCGACGATGACCTCTCGGGCCATCGAAAACCCCCTTCGCATCAACTCCGAGCACTCCAAGCAGACGGATCCGACAGAGTTTTCGTCTCTGAATGAACTCCTTGATCGCATCGCCGCTTTGGGAATAGCCACAGACTACGATCGGATCGGGCCTAAAACCGATCAAGGAGAAATTGAGACCCTACCAGTCACCCACCAGATTGCGGTAGTCGTGGAGCAGGATGACGAGTCTTCTACTATACTGAAGACGGACTACGTTCGGATCGCCATTCAGGAAGAGCCGGATACCCACCCACGAAAGGATGCGACCAGCCCTCTTAACATAGCATCGGACAGCGGTCCTAAACAATCAGAAAATATTCCGGAACCCGGACTGTTAAGCCCAGAAGGTCGCCAAACTCCAGATAATCGGTCAGGTTGGGGTTCGGATTTAATTCCACCCACCCACCTGGATATAGACGCTCTCATGAGCATAAAACAGCAGTCTCAGGAAACGGTCCACCACATCTAGGCCAGATTCCTCCTTGTCAAGGACAAGGTAAAAGATTGTCGTGACGAGGACGCAATATCAGCGTTATGCAACTATTGTGCGGACGAAGGAATCATCAACGCCATCAACCGCCGCCGCATATTGAAATTCGCTAACTTAGCAACCATCGTACAAAAGTATAGCGCGATGGAGAGCACCTGGAAAACTTAGGCAGCTCGCTGTGAACCGTCAGTCCCAACTCAACTCCCCCTACAAGCGAAAAGGGCGCACCCTCGCGGCACGCCTAGTCCAACAGTCAAGAAACACAAAACCGCTATGCGGCGCGGCACCGTTCTGGTGGGGTGGCTCTATGGCCCATGCAAAATACATATAACACTAGATACCATGGCAACCCACAGCCTTAGAGCATGTTGGATACTACGACAGGTAGCCAAGAGCGGCGAGGACATCCTTATCAAGGATGACCCAGAACAGCATCCCCAGGGGACAATAACTCAAGAGTATTGATGGTCTTTGAGACATTCCCTTCAAACAACAAGCGTAAAAGGGCGCTTCGCGAGCTCGCCAAAGTCTGCCAAATTGCTGCGATAAACCCCTGGAACAACACGGCTATAACATTCAATGCCGGTGACGAACCAAAGTACAGAACAGTACGAGCGCCAGCCGTGATAGTCCTTAGTCCCATATTGGACGGGTTTCGAATTACCAAGGTCCTCATGGACGGCGGCAGCGGACTAAACCTCACTTATGAGGACACACTCCATAAAATGGAAATAGACAGGAGCTGCATCATGCAAAGTAACACAACCTCCCGAGGAATTTTTCCCAGTCAGGAGGCGCGGTGCGCGGGCAAAATCACACTTGACGTAGTATTCGGCACGCCGGAGAACTATCGGTCCGAAGAAATAACTTTGCAAGTGGCCCCTTTCAGGAGCAGATATCACGCCCTGTTGGGGCGGGATGCTTTTACACGCTTTCAGGCCATACCCCATTACGGGTATATGAAGCTCAAAATGGCCAGACCAAACGGTATAATCACTCCCGTCAGTGATCCGGACATAGCACTCTGCGCTGAAAAGAAAACCGCATCCCTGGCCCTGGAGGAGCTATCTGAAGCCCTCGCGGCCGACGAATTAACCGCACTATGCTCCACGGTGGACAAGGACGACTTGATCCTCGACAAACGCCCTAAATCCACATCCTTCAAACCAGCAGAAGAAATAGTCAAATTCCAGGTCCACCCAACGAACCCCAAGAAGACAGCATCTATCGGAGCTCAACTGAACCAAACAGTTGACACCGCACTACGAGAATTCCTACGCAAAAACTGGGACATATTCGCCGGGCACCCTTCAGATATGCCAGGGATTCAACGCGAGCTGGCCGAACATAGCCTCAATATATTAAAGGGGTTTAAACCGGTCAAGCAATCACTGCGGCGCTTTTATGAACCCAAGCGACAAGCCATGGGGGAGGAGCTGGCCAAACTCATCGAGGTCGGATTCATTAGAGAAATCAAACACCCGGACTGGCTAGCAAACCTGGTGATGGTACCAAAGAAGGACAAATCCTGGTGCCTGTGCGTCGATTTTAAAGACCTCAACAAGGCTTGCCCTAAGGATCCCTTCCCCCTCCCCCGCATTGATCAAATCATCGACGCCAACGCAGGACACGACTCACTGTGTTTCCTTGATGCATATTCCGGATACCATCAAATCAAAATGAAGGAGTCCGATCAAGCCGCAACAACATTTATCACCCCGTATGGGCCATTCTGCTTCAACACCATGCCCTTTGGGCTCAAGAACGCCGGCGCCACAGACCAACGCATGATTCAAACATGTCTGGAGAAACAGATCGGCAAAACAGTAGAAGCTTATGTCGATGATGTCGTCCTCAAAACCAGGCACGTCGAAACACTAATAGATGACTTACGTCTTACATTTGACAACCTCCGGGCATATGACATTAAGCTCAACCCGGAAAAGTGTGTCTTCGGCATCCCCGCTGGAAAACTGTTGGGCTTCATCGTTTCTAATATAGGAATCTAAGCAAACCCAGCCAAAATCTGAGCTTTGTCACAATTGGCTAAGCCAACAGACCTTAAACAAGTTCAAAAGCTTGCAGGTTGCGTAGCAGCTCTAAGCTGCTTTATCTCTAGATTGGGAGAAAAGGCACTGCCACTCTATCGCCTTCTACGGTGAACCGACCACTTTGAGTGGATGGACGCAGCAACAGCCGGCCTGGAGGAAATAAAAACCCTTCTTGCGAGCAATCCAATCCTGGCCACACCAAATGCCGGCGAAACGATGTTATTATACATATCGGCAACACACTAGGTGGTGAGCACCGTCGAGGGAGTCCTAGATTAGGGGGTCTCCGGACAGCCAGACTATATCCTTTGGCCGGACTGTTGGACTATGAAGATACAATATTGAAGACTTCGTCCCGTGTCCGGATGGGACTCTCCTTGGCGTGGAAGGCAAACTTGGAAATACGGATATGTAGATCTCCTTCCTTGTAACCGACTCTGTGTAACCCTAGCCCCCTCCGGTGTCTATATAAACCGGAGGTTTTAGTCCGTAGGACAACAACAATCATACCATAGGCTAGCTTCTAGGGTATAGCCTCTACGATCTCGTGGTAGATCAACTCTTGTAATACTCATATCATCAAGATCAATCAAGCAGGAAGTAGGGTATTACCTCCATCGAGAGGGCACGAACCTGGGTAAACATCGTGTCCCCCGCCTCCTGTTACCTTCCGCCTTAGACGCACAGTTCGGGACCCCCTACCCGAGATCCACCGGTTTTGACACCAACATTGGTGCTTCCATTGAGAGTTCCACTGTGCCGTCACCGTAAGGCTTGATGGCTCCTTCGATCATCGGTAACGATGCGGTCCAGGGTGAGGTTTTCCTCCCCGGACAGATCTTCGTATTCGGCGGCTTCGCACTGCGGGCCAACTCGCTTGGCCATCTGGAGTAGGTCAAGAGCTACGCCCCTAGCCATCAGGTCAGGTTCGGAAACTCAAACTACACTGCCGACATCCGCGGAGACTTGATCTTCGACGGATTCGAGCCTATACCAGGTGCGCCGCATGATCACGACAAGCATGATTTAGCTCTGCCGTCGGACAGTGTTCGGGAGATCACACCTGCAACTACTCCGGCCTTCAATCCGGAGCAAATTGCACCATCCGAGGACGAGTGGATAGACCCCGCCATGGAGGCTGCACTCTTAGTGGCAATAGAGCTGGATACTCACTTCACCACTCACGAGAGCTGTGTTGCCGAACCACTGGATTCGTCTCCGGTCACGGACTCCGAGCCGCCTGCGTTCGTGCCTATCGAATTCGATTGGGCGCCGATCTTGGAGTTCACCTCCGCGGATATATTTCAGCACTTACCTTTCGGCGACGTGCTAAATTCATTAAGGTCTATCTCCTTGTCAGGAGATCCTTGACCGAACTATGTCCTGCTAAAATGGGATGCGGACGACGAAGAAATTCGCTGCCCACCCACCACCCACTTAGTAGCCTCTGTCGACGATTTAACTGACATGCTCGACTTCGACTCCGAAGACATCGACGGTATGGACGACGATACAAGAGACGAATAGGAACCACCGCCCACAGGGCGCTGGACCACCACCTCATCATATGATATATACATGGTGTACACCCCCAAAGAAGGCAATGGCGACGAGACAGCGGAGGATGACCCCTCCAAGAAGCAACCCAAGCCCCGACATCAGCGGCGCCGCTCTAAGTCCCACCATAGCAAAAGTAGTGATACCGGCACAAGAGACAATAACACTCCGGATAATGCCGAAGACGACAACAATCCCCTCCAGCACGATTTAGAGCGGGAGGGTGAACAAGCTAGCCCTCCAGAGCGGGCAGCAGATGGAGAATCGGAGGAGGACAATTACATGCCTCTCTCCGAAGATGAGGTGAGCCACGGCGACGAAGAATTTATCGTGCCTGAAGATCCCATCGAGCAGGAGCGCTTCAAGCGCCGGCTCATGGCCACAGCAAATAGCTCGAAGAAAAAGCGACAACAACTTCAAGCTGATCAAGATTTGCTAGCAGACAGATGGACCGAAGTCCTTGCGGCCGAGGAATATGAACTCGAGCGCCCCTCCAAGAGTTACCCAAAGCGCAGGTTGCTACCTCACCTCGAGGAGGAAGCATTGAAACCTACATCACCAGTGTAGGATGAGGCTGACGGGCCACCTCGTGGCCGAGACAGAGAGGCATTTTAGCCCGAAGTCCAGCCCACACCCCGCCGCCAATCAAACAAAAATGCCAAGGCTCGGGGCAGCACGCGGGACCTACGAGACGTATTGGAAAACAAGGCAAAACATGCAAGATCGATCTATGGATCACGGGGGCACGCACCAACACGCGACAATGATCGTCACGCCGGATACACTAAAAGCAAATCCGACCGAGCCGAACACGGCAGACAAGACTCGTATGAACCGCGTCGTGATATAGCCCGGCACAGAGGCGCCGCACACCCCTTATGCTTCACTGATGAAGTAATGGATCACGAATTCCCAGAAGGGTTTAAACCCGTAAACATTGAATCATACGATGGTACTACAGACCCTGCGGTATGGATAGAAGACTTCTTCCTCCACATTCACATGGCCCGCAGGGATGACCTACATGCCATCAAGTATCTCCCGCTAAAACTCAAAGGGCCGGCTCGGCATTGGCTCAATAGCTTGCCAGTAAACTCCATCGGAAGTTGGGAGAACCTGGCAGAGGCATTCCTGGACAATTTCAGGGCACTTATGTGTGACCGCCGGACACTGGCGATTTAAGTCATATAACTCAGCAGCCAGGGGAATCGGCCAGGAAATTCTGGACCCGGTTCCTCACCAAGAAGAACCAAATTGTTGACTGTCCGGATGCAGAGGCCTTAGCGGCATTTAAGCATAATATCCGTGACGAATGGCTCGCCCGGCACCTCGGCCAAGAGAAGCCAAAATCCATGGCGGCCCTCACGACACTTATGACCCGCTTTTGTGCGGGTGAAGATAGCCGGTTGGCTCGTAGTTCCAATACAGCAAGCAAACCTGGCATATCAGAAGCCAGGGATAGATACGGCAAACCACGACGCAACAAACATAAGTGCCACAAATATGGTGAAAACGCCGAAAATACGGCAGTTAATGCCGCGTTCAGGGGCTCAAAGTCCGGTCAGCGAAAAGGGCCACCCAAAAATAAAAATCTGGGTCCATCCAGTCTGGACCGCATACTCGATCGCCAATGCCAAATTCATGGCACCCCAGAAACGCCAGCCACCCATACCAACAAACAATGCTGGGTCTTCAAACAAGCCGGCAAGGCAGGCGCCAAAGACGAAGACGGGTCTCACAGCGATGGTAGCGACGAAGAGCCCATATCACCGAACACAGGAGGGCAAAAGAAATCCCCCCCCATATTCGATTGGTGAATGTGGTAAATACCACCCAAATTGCCAACTCAGACCAGATATGCACCCTTAGGGATGGCGACTCAACGGAACTAGTCGTCCCACAATATAAACTAGGGAGGGTCACCTTCAACCACACGGATCGTCCAGTTAACGCCAATCAGGGCAATCCAGCCACACTAATCCTCGACCCAATAGTAGACGGGTTCCACCTCACTCGAGTCCTTATGGACGGAGGTAGCAGTTTAAATCTGATTTACCAGGACACAGTGCGCAACATGGGCATCAATCATTCGGTGACCAAACCCACTAAAGCCACTTTTAGAGGCATCATACTAGTGATCATCAAGCACTGCTCGGACGAACCACGTTCGCTTGATTCCACGTGGTGCCACATTATGCCTACCGTAAGCTCAAGATGCCCGGTCCACGCGGCGTCATCACGGTTCATGGCAAGGCCGAACCTTCCTTCGACACCAACAAATACACCACTGCCTTAGCAGCAGAAACAACGAGCAGCACCTTGCAGCCGAACCTTGAGTCGACGTCCAGGCTCCCGGACACCGTCAAGGGGCTCCGAACTACTTCGCGGAAGGATACCCCGGCTCGTCCAGAGCTCAACTAAACACTCCGGCGATGGCCATGATAGGCCGAACTCAGCGGTTCAACCGCCCTTTGGCACGTAAACATTTCTTATATTTCCTTTGCAGGTTCACCTTTGCACCGACCAGGACGGACTACACGGAGGCAGCTTGAACGCGTTAGGGAATCCTTAGACATTCCCCGCAGTGACCGTCCGGCTATATTACGGATCCGCACTCAACCTCTTCCCCCTAGTCACAGCAGGTTCACCTTTGCACCGACCAGGACGGACTACATGGAGGCAGCTTGAATGTGTTAGGGAATCCTTAGACATTCCCCGCAGTGATCATCCGGCTATATTACGGATCCGCACTCAACCTCTTCCCCCTGGTCACAGCAGGTTCGGCTATCACAACCCCTTTTTATCACATTACTTGTACCCATATGCATAGATGTATTATTCAAATATAACATGTGGATTTATATAACATTTACCTGTTGATTATTTCTTATCGAAATCATTTTGTCAAGTGGCATCCGTACACAACGATATGCCTTGAATATGCCAGGGGCTTTGTTTTTCCCATAACACGACAATAAAAGTCCAAACACCTTCATGGAAGTTCGGCACCCCGAACCTATAACATTATATGCATCAGCTCCGAATCATGTCTTGGGTCAATAGTTGGGTTTGCCCAGCTCCCATGTTTTGGTACTTTACGTTCCACTATATCGGCTAAGGTAGCACTGGGAGAACTACTGCGATTGTGTCCCGGTTCTTCCGGATGAGCACCTTAGTAGAGAAAGCCGAAAACTGACTGTCATGATATGGCGAGAGCTGGTCAGCTGTTCGAGCAGTTACAAAATCTTTAAGGATTTCTCCCGCACAATGCCATAACAAATGTAGCGTGCGATGGATCGGTTTTTTCTCCAATCAGGCGCTTATAGAGCCCCTAGTACGGTCTTCCGAACACAAGGGGCTGCACCGACCATACTAAAGCTCCTATGGCGAAGTGAGAGTGATAAAGCCCTATAGTTCGATTGCCTGGTTCGTTGTGCTGAGCACCTCCTTCGAAGGACCCAATACTGGGATAAAGAGTGCTCAGGTTTATCCCGAACACCCCCGTACTTCTTACGTGGGGGCAAAAGCCGACGACTGGCCAACTCTCAGGTTTAATATAAAAACGGCCGCACAGGAGGGTAAAATTTTATATAACAGGCGACAAATAAATGACCTTGTTCAAACATTACAAAGGACAACATGATTGGCATTCATGGAAATATAATGTCCTTGGTGCATAGCTCCATTGCAAGGTAGGATCCTTTAAAGACACTCTCATAATATAATTCAGGCTTGCGGTGCTCCTTCCCCTCTGGTGGTCCTCCGGTCATCAGTTTTTCAGCATCCATCTTCCCCGGTGCATCTTTGCACGGGCAAAGGCCATTCGCGCTCCTTCTATACAGACCGACCGTTTGATGACGTCAAGTCGAGGGCAAGCGCTTACAAGCCGCCTCACCAGCCCGAAGTAGCTGCTTGGAATTGGCTCGGCATGCCATAGCCGGATAACCATATATTTCATGGCTAGTTCCACCGCCTTATGCAGTTCGATCAGCTGTTTCAGTTGATCGGCAAAAGGCACCGGATAATTCGGTGCCAAATGCTGCAACCAGAAGAGCTTATCTGCAGTGTTCCTTTCTTCGGCTCGGTAGAATTGGGCGGCATCTGATATGCTGCAAGGTAGCTCGGCAAATACACCTGAGAAATCCGGATTCAAAATCAAAAACATAGTTTTCCCTTCAAATACTTGCTTTACATTGGAAAAGCCTTACCCGCCGTGATCTTTCTCGCCTCTCGGATCCCCTGCAGGGCGCTTTGGGTTTCCTCCTGGGCATCGCTCATGGCTTGACGCGCCTTGGTGAGTTCGGACTCTTTCTCCGTTAAACTGTGCTCCAAGGTCTCGCATTTACTTACGGCCTCTTGCAGCTCCTGCTCAGCTTTAATAACTCTGGCCTCATGTTTCTCACGAAGAGTTCACTCTATGGCCGCTTTTTCTCGGCCTCGGCAACGGCCCTTTTGAGGGCCTCGACCTTGGTCATAACCCCCAGCACAAATTATGCGGCTTATTTCATACTGAACATTTATTTCATAATAAATGCGCGCAACGCTTGTGCATACCTTGTTTATCCCTCAACTACATTTTCAATTGGCCAAGTTCTTCTATGGCCCGCTCCAGACTTTGATTCAGTCCGGAGATCTCCGCAGTACAAGAGGCAGCAGGCGCTACAGGTACCTTCTTGAAACAGAAGAGAAATCAATGTCATTCAATGAGTCTTCCTGCGATCATCAATTCGATCCCCTGTCCGGTTCTTTCTTTCACCGAACAGTGTATCAGGGGCTACTATCTATACTATGACACTCTTCGACAATTCATAAAACATACCTCAAAGCCTCTTATAAGGCTGATACAGGCTTCGTTCAGTCCACTCTCAGTTGACTGAATATTCTCAATTACCGCACCCATAGGGGCACAGTGTTCATCAACGATGGAGGCGTCTTGCAACGCCACCAACAAAGCATCCGACACTTCTGGATGGACAGAGGTCGCCGGCGGAACAGGCACGCCCCCTCCAGCCGAAGGAGGATACCTTCTTGATTCTGGAGCTTTATAGGTCTCTGGAATCGCATCCGGTGGGGAGCCGAACTCAGGATCGCCCCCGCCGTCAGACCCCATGGGAATCTTTTCCCCCACTTGTCCGGCCCCTGCGGTTTGACCTCGAGGCGCCGCCTTCACGGTTTCTTCCTTTCCTCCTTGGCCGGGGTCCTTCTGGGATGAAGCCTCGGTGTTATGCACCTGTTTGGAGGAAGGGGCCTTTGGGGGCGTCCCGCTCTCCATAGCATTTGAGCTCAGTAGGTCCTCTGATGGGGATTGTTTGGTATGGGACCTCGCCGGACTACAAAAAAATATATGCTCAGGTTAAAATACTAAGCCACGATGAGTCCGGACGCTTAAACGTACTTGGATTTTATATACTTACGAGTTCACCAGGGGCTGGGCCATGGGATCCCATGTCGGGCCGCTGTCGGCGGCGGCAGTGGACTCCTCCGGAAGAGGAGCCTTTACCATTTTGGGCAGTTCGGCCTCCAAGGGTGCAGAGGCCGTCCTCTTCCTTCTTCCCCCCGCAGGGGATTCATCTTCCTCCTCCTCTTCGTCCTCTTTGGAGGCGAAATGGGCATCAGAACCTTCAGATACTGTGTCCGAAGTGCCGCGGCGACGAAGGCCACCCTGGGTCTTTTTGGCCTCCTTCTCGGCTGTCTTCTTCAGCACCTTGTAAGGCGCCAGGACCAGCATCTTCGTTAGAAGTGGGATGGCCGGGTCTTCGAGCAGCGGGGCCGGACAATGGATCCGCTCCGCCTACTTCGTCCAGCCCTGGGAGAGTTGAATAACACTCGTTAAGCGCTTCCTTTGGGTCATGCGGATAGAAAAGTTGGATAAACTCATTGAACTTGCAGGGCGGGACAGTTGGTACCCGCGGTCCTCGGCGGAGTCCGGCCATGATTTGCTGGACTTGAAAAGCACATTCCAAATGTCCTTGTGCGAGGAGCCGAAGAACCCTCACAAGGTTTTGTACCTGGCCGGATTAAATTCCCATAGATTGCAAGTCCGGTGTTGATAAGGCAGTACCCGGCAGACTAACATCACCTGGACTATGTTGACAAGTTCAATGTTCTTATCTCCCATATCTTTAACGCGCGTTCGGAGCACCGATAGTTCATCGGACGAGGACCAGTCCAGGCCTTTCTTAACCCAGGATGTAAGCCGCAGAGGGGCGCCGGATCGAAACTCAGGAGAGGCGGCCCATTCCTTGCCGCACGGCTCAGTGATGTAAAACCACTGCTATTGCCACTCCTTGACAGAATCATTAAAGGTTCCCATTGGCCATAAGACGTTGGGCATCTTGCTCACCATAGCGCCCCCGCACTCGGCGTGCTCGCCGCCCACCACCTTGGGCTTCACATTAAAAACCTTCAACCTTAAACCAAAGTGCGGCGAAATGTGGAGAAAAGCCTCGCACACGATAATGAATGTCGAGATGTTGAGGAAGGAATTAGGGGACAAATCATGAAGATCGATCCCATAATAATACATGATGCCACGAACGAACGGGTGGAGGGGAAACCCTAGCCCGCAGACAAAGTGAGGGAGGAATACAACCCTCTCATGGAGTTCCGGAGTGGGGACGATCTGTCCCGCCGTCGGGAGACGGTGACTGATTTTCTTGGCCAGATACCCGACCTCCCGAAGCTTTTTGATATCCTTCTCTCGGATGGTAGAGGCCATCCATTTGCCTCCTTCTCCGGATCCGGCCATCTTTGGAAGACCTTTTGTGGGCAGAGAAGGTGAATGCTTGGGCGCTGGAGCCTGGGCAGAAGGGAATGAATCGGAAAGAAGGCATGGGTGAAAAGAGTGAATCTTTGTCCCTTTATAAGGGTGGAAGAGGCGATGCGCCTGCCCACTCACCTGGTAAAACCTCTCATTCCCCAGGCGCCGTAATTGATGGCGTGGTTGGGTTACCCACATCCGTGTTGATGAGAATCCCATGATAACAGGACACGATCTCTGCTTTGACAAGACGTGCCAAGGAAACCACCTCACGATATGTGCAGAAGCTGGTTGAGAAAAACGGTTCGAATAATGATCAGGCAATGGTATGATGTCATGCTATCAAACGTGTCAGCGGATTAGATTTTTGGAAATATTATTCTCTCTACGCTGGTATGTGGAACTTGTTTTGCAGAGCCGGACACTATCCTTGTGTTCAAAATCTTCTATGGAGTATTCGGAGGAAGAACCCTCCTTGCAATGCCGAAGACAAATCTGCTCGCCGGACTCATCGTCATTGAAGCCTGGTTCAGGGGCTACTGAGGGAGTCCTGGATTAGGGGGTCTCTAGACAGCCGGACTATATCCTTTGGCTGGACTATTGGACTATGAAGATAGAAGATTGAAGACTTCGTCCCGTGTCCGTATGGGACACTCCTTGGCGTGGAAGGCAAGCTTGGCAATACGGATATGTAGATCTCCTTCCTTGTAACCGACTCTGTGTAACCCTAGCCCCCTCCGGTGTCTATATAAACCGGAGGGTTTAGTCTGTAGGACAACAACAATCATACCATAGGCTAGCTTCTAGGGTTTAGCCTCTATGATCTCGTGGTAGATCAACTCTTGTAATACTCATATCATCAAGATCAATCAAGTAGGAAGTAGGGTATTACCTCCATCGAGAGGGCCCGAACCTGGGTAAACATCGTGTCCCCCGCCTCCTGTTACCATCCGCCTTAGACGCATAGTTCGGACCCCCTACTCGATATCCGCCAGTTTTGACACCGACAGTCGTACTCGTCGTTGAACGAGAACAGGATGGACATAAATTCCCGCTTCAAAAGCTAGTATAGTACGTATCTACTGTCCTTACACCATGCAAATCCCGGTACCCTAATTATAAAAAATATAGCATATGCGGTCTTCATGGCATCCCGAAAGCTCCATCACTACTTCCAGGAGTGTTCGATCACGGTGGCCTCCGAAGTACCACTCAATGACATCATAAGCAACCGCGATGCTATGGGCCGGACTGCCAAATGGGCCACTGAACTCCTCCCATTTGACATTACATATAAACCACGTCGAGCTATCAAATCCCAAGTACTGGCCGACTTCGTCGCTGAATGGACAGAGGCCGAACTCCCTAAAGAGTACAACACATACTCCAATTGGGTCATGTACTTCGACGGCTCCAAAATGCTGGCAGGGTTAGGAGTGGGCGTCGTTTTAACGTACCCTACTGGAGACATCGTCCAATATGTTCTCCAAAGACTATACACAAACTCCAATAACGCAGCCGAATATGAGGCCTTATTACATGGTCTCTGGATGGCTGTCTCCATGGGCATACAACGCCTAGAAGTATGCGGGGACTCCAACCTTGCAATATCTCAACTAAACAGAGATTTGGATGCTAAAGATCCGAAGATGGCAGCGTATCGTAACGCAGTCATAAAAATGTCGGCCCGGTTCGAGGTACTCAAGGTCCATCATGTGGCTCGAGAAAGTAATCAAGCGACGGATGTTCTTGCTCGTATCGGCGCTAAGAGCGACCCCGTCCCACCTAATATTTTCCTAGAAAGGCTCTTTATGCCATCCGTGGTGTGGCAGGGGGAAAACCGCAATACTAGTCCGGAACCAAACATAATCCAAGATCCCGGAAACACCAACGTCGTCGGGGGCTCAGCCATCAAAATAACACCGTCGGCGCATCTCATCTTGGCAGTCATTGCCCCATGGACCGAACCCTTCCTGGCCTACCTCAACAGGAAATAGCTTCCTGAGGACCAGAATGAGGCCTGCTGCATTGTCCGGCGTTCAAAGGCCTACAGGGTTCATGATGGAGATCTCTACAAGAAAAGGGCCACCGGAGTCCTTCAATGATGTATATCCAAGGAAGAGGGGCGGGAGCTCTTGGCTGAAATTCATGCCGGAATCGGCGGTCACCACTTCGCAGCTTGGGCCCTTATTAGCAAGGCCTTCCGTACAGGGTTTTATTGGCCGACGGCCCGAGCAGATGCACAGGACCTTGTCCAACGTTGCGTCGGATGCCAACTCTTTGCCAATCAAAGCCATATGCCCCCCTACCGCCTTACAAACAATCCCCATCACTTGGCCCTTTGCGGTTTGGGGACTCGATATGGTTGGACACCTTAAAGGGGGAAGCCATAAGAAAAAATATCTGCTGGTTATGGTGGACAAATTCACTAAGTGGATATAGCCTAAGCCGGTCAAAACGGCTGAGTCTGGCCCGGTGATAGACTTCATATCCGGTGTTGTGCACCGTTATGGTGTCCCACACAACATCATCACTGACAATGGCTCCAGTTTCACAGCCGACGAGGTAAAAACCTGGTGTACTAATCTGGGTATTAAACTCGATTACGCCTCCGTCTACCACCCACAAACCAACGGTCAAGTCGAACGAGCCAACGGTCTTATTATGAGCGACATCAAGCCTAGACTAGTGCGGTCTTTGAAAGAATCAGACAAGCACTGGGTTGAGGAGCTCGACTCCGTACTCTGGGGGCTGCGGACCACGCCCAACCGCACTACCGGATACACACATTTCTTCATGGTGTATGGCGCAGAGGCCGTATTGCCCTATGATATTATTCATGACTCACCTCGAGTGCGTATGTACGAAGAGAGAGAAGCCGAGCTTGATCGGCAGGATGGCCTAGATGCCCTGGAGGAGGAACGCGATGTCGCAAAAGCCTGTTCAGCATTTTACCAACAGCAGGCTCGAAGATATCAAAGTAGAGAAGTATGGGCCAAGATTTACAATGTTGGCAAACTCGTTCTATGCCTGCCGGAGAAGAAAAAGGACAAACTCAAGCCCAAATGGTAGGGTCCCTTCATAATTGACGAAGTTCTCACCGGAGGAGCATACCGTCTTCGCGATGCATCAGACAATCGCCTTGAGCCGAACCCCTGGAACGCGGCCCGACTCCGGGGATTCTATGCCTAGCGCCAAACCCCTTGTTCGTCTCCTCCTCCCGTGTAGTTTCCATTATTTTTTCTCTCTTTTTTGCTTATTTTCTTCTTTCTTGCTTTAACGCTTTTGTACGGCTAGACCTCACACCATCGACACATACATCTCTAAATATGTATGTCACTTGTACCTAGGGGCTTCTCAAACAGAAGTTCTTGTCATTCCTTGAGCATTAAGCTCCTCACATATGAGTTTTTCCATACGTACCTTTTCTTTGCCACTATATGCATCAATATGACTTAAGTTCTGGCCAAGATGGGTTGCCTGGCTCCTGTGCTTATGCCCTACATTCTCGTTAGTTCGGCTAGGGCATAAAGGGAGCACCTCTGCGGTTGTTACTACCGGGTCATCCGGATGTGTACCTCAGACTGGGTGAAGCCGAAAGCTAGCGTTTTTAAGGGAATATTCGGTCAGTGAGTTGAAGATGTTTTCTAAACTCACTCTATTGTGCACCCCCAGAAGTTATACAAATTGTGGTGCTCGCATCACAATTCGGACATGTACATTAAACGCATGCACACCCAGGGAAAGGAACTCTTAACAGAACTATTCTCTCTGGAAGATTTTTCTTACGATATCAATGTAATATAACATAGCTAGCCGGATACAACTTGTCTATTCAAGCAACTATGACCCCTACGCCTAGTTTTCTAGGCATACCCCGGCCTTTTCGTCCGCGACGGTATTCGGAAACACTTCACACCTTTAGGTTCGGAGGTTGAAGCGAAAAGGTCTGCCATGAAAAATGATATACAATTCAGCTAGATGAGGAAAGTACATAGTCACTTGGACTCGAACACCTCTTCCTCTACACCTTCCAACAGGCAGTCTAACTTACAATCCTGTTGGGAATATTTGGCGGCCACCTCTACTTGGTCATATACTATACTAACGGGAATTTCTTCCCCATTCGGCCCTACCGGTCCAACACGAGCCATGTGATTAGGATCCAGCTTGGTATACCGCGTCTTCACCATGGCCCAGGCCTCTCGCGCACCCTCTCGGTAGGCAGATATCTTCCACAGCCGGATACGCCGTCGCACTCCCTTGAACAACACTACCAGCTTCTCCATGCTTCCTAGAGGGGAGTCGGATGGCCATGAACCCTTGGCTACACTCCGCATAGCCTACCGAGCTTGCTCGTGCAACTGCGAGAGCCCTCGCAGAAGATCATTTAATGATCCGGACACTTCCTCTTCGGGGTGGTTCGTCAATACACCTGCAATTACAGCTATATCAGCTACCACTACCTCCAAATTGCTATAAGATAAAAGCGGCCACGTACTGAATATGCCGCCTTGCAGCTTCTTGTTCTCCTTCACAGAGTCGGCTAGCTGCGCCGGCACATCTTTCAGTTCTTCGCCCAGTTTGGTGTTTGAATCCTGGATCTCGGGTAGGGGGTCCCAAACTGTGCGTCTAGGAATGATGGTAACAGGAGACGGGGGACATGATGTTTACCCAGGTTCGGGCCCTCTCTATGGACGTAATACCCTAAATCTTGCTTGATTGATCTTGATGAATATGGTGTTACAGGAGTTGATCTACCACGAGATCGTAATGGCTAAACCCTAGAAGCCTAGCATGTATGACTATGGTAATGAGTATGTCCTTTCCGGACTAACCCCTCCGGTTTATATAGACATCAGGGGGGGATCTAGGGTTACATAGAGTCGGTTACATAAGAAGGAATCTTCATAGTCGGTTGCCAAGCTTGCCTTCCGCGCCATGGAGAGTCCAATCCGGACACAGGTAAAGTCTTCGGCCTTCATGTCTTCATAGCCCATCAGTCCGGCCCATGGATAACAGGCCGGACGCCCGAGGACCCTTAGTCCAGGACTCCCTCAGTAGCCCCTGAACCTGGCTTCAATGACGAGGACTCCGGCGCAGATTGTCTTCGACATTGCAAGGCAGGTTCCCTTCTATCCGAACTTCAAGATAGTCTTCGGATGCGATGATAGTATCTGGACCTGTCACACACACCACACATAACCACAGAGAGAATATATATTTTTACACGAGTCTAATATGTTGATGACCTCACGTCTATCCGGTCATAATTTTGAACCGTTTTTCGTCTGTCGCTCCACGTTTCGAGACGCGGTTGCCATTGGCACGTCTTGTCAAAGCAGCGATCATGTCCCCTTATCTCGGGATTCTCATCAATGCGGGCATGGGTAACCCAACCGTGCCGCTTATACGGCCCTTGGGAATAGGCGAATCTTAAGGCGAGTGAGGAGGCGTTTAATATTCATTGCCTTTATAAGGGGATAAGGATTCCCTCTTCCTCTCTCACGCCCTCTCTCTATCTCCGCCTTTCCAATCTCGAGCTCCAGCGCCCAAGTTCTCATCTCCTTTCCACTCAAGCAACCATGTCCTGATCCGGAGGTCAGGGCAAGTGGATGGTCTCCTCCGTCAAGGAGGAGAACATTACGGAGCTTCGGGCGGCCAAATACTTGGCGAAGGAGATCACTCACCGCTTGCCGACCGAGGGACAAGTCGTCCCCATGCCGAAGCCCACTGAGAGGGTAGTGTTCATCCCCCATTTCTTCCGCGGGCTAGGGTTTCCACTCCACCCTTTCGTCTGTGGGCTGATGTATTATTATGGGATAGATTTCCATGATCTATTCCCGAATTCCTTCCTCAACATCTCGGCGTTTATCATCATGTGTGAGGCCTTCCTCCGCATCCAACCCCACTTCGGGCTGTGGCTCTGATACGTCTCCATCGTATCTACTTTTCCAAACACTTTTGCCCTTGTTTTGGACCCTAATTTGTATGATTTGAATGGAATTAACCTGGACTGACACTATTTTCAGCAGAATTGCCATGGTGTTGTTTTATGTGTAGAAAACAAATATTCTCGGAATGACCTGAAACTCCACGGAACATCTTAGAAAAAATAATAAAAAATCCTCGCCAAATATTAAGACCAGGGGCCCACACCCTTCTCACGAGGGTGGGGGGCGCCCCCCCCCCCCTCCCTAGGGCGCGCCCCCTACTTCATGGGCCCCCTAGATGCCCTCCGACGCCAACTCCAACAATATATATTTGCTTT